>NC_048568.1:40470000-40563000 GCF_013265735.2 Oncorhynchus mykiss | reverse complement strand
GTGTTGATAGGTATTATATTATATTGTGGTGTTGATAGGTAATATATTATATTGTGGTGTTGATAGGTATTATATTATATTGTCGTGTTGATAGGTATTATATTATATTGTCGTGTTGATAGGTATTATATTATATTGTGGTGTTGATAGGTATTATATTATATTGTGGTGTTGATAGGTATTATATTATATTGTGGTGTTGATAGGTATTATATTATATTGTGGTGTTGATAGGTATTATATTATATTGTGGTGTTGATAGGTATTATATTATATTGTGGTGTTGATAGGTATTATATTATATTGTGGTGTTGATAGGTATTATATTGTGGTGTTGATAGGTATTATATTATATTATGGTGTTGATAGGTATTATATTATATTGTGGTGTTGATAGGTATTATATTATATTGTCGTGTTGATAGGTATTATATTATATTGTGGTGTTGATAGGTATTATATTATATTATGGTGTTGATAGGTATTATATTATATTGTGGTGTTGATAGGTATTATATTATATTGTGGTGTTAATAGGTATTATATTATATTGTGGTGTTGATAGGTATTATATTATATTATGGTGTTGATAGGTATTATATTATATTATGGTGTTGATAGGTATTATATTGTGGTGTTAATAGGTATTATATTATATTGTGGTGTTGATAGGTATTATATTATATTATGGTGTTGATAGGTATTATATTATATTATGGTGTTGATAGGTATTATATTGTGGTGTTAATAGGTATTATATTATATTGTGGTGTTGATAGGTATTATATTATATTGTGGTGTTGATAGGTATTATATTATATTGTGGTGTTGATAGGTGTTATATTATATGTGGTGTTGATAGGTATTATATTATATTGTGGTGTTGATAGGTATTATATTATATTGTGGTGTTGATAGGTATTATATTATATTGTCGTGTTGATAGGTATTATATTATATTGTCGTGTTGATAGGTATTATATTATATTGTGGTGTTGATAGGTATTATATTATATTGTGGTGTTGATAGGTATTATATTATATTGTCGTGTTGATAGGTATTATATTATATTGTCGTGTTGATAGGTATTATATTATATTGTGGTGTTGATAGGTATTATATTATATTGTGGTGTTGATAGGTATTATATTATATTGTGGTGTTGATAGGTATTATATTGTGGTGTTGATAGGTATTATATTATATTGTGGTGTTGATAGGTAATATATTATATTGTGGTGTTGATAGGTATTATATTATATTGTGGTGTTGATAGGTATTATATTATATTGTGGTGTTGATAGGTATTATATTGTGGTGTTGATAGGTATTATATTATATTATGGTGTTGATAGGTATTATATTATATTGTGGTGTTGATAGGTATTATATTATATTGTCGTGTTGATAGGTATTATATTATATTGTGGTGTTGATAGGTATTATATTATATTATGGTGTTGATAGGTATTATATTATATTGTGGTGTTGATAGGTATTATATTATATTGTGGTGTTAATAGGTATTATATTATATTGTGGTGTTGATAGGTATTATATTATATTATGGTGTTGATAGGTATTATATTATATTATGGTGTTGATAGGTATTATATTGTGGTGTTAATAGGTATTATATTATATTGTGGTGTTGATAGGTATTATATTATATTATGGTGTTGATAGGTATTATATTATATTATGGTGTTGATAGGTATTATATTGTGGTGTTAATAGGTATTATATTATATTGTGGTGTTGATAGGTATTATATTATATTGTGGTGTTGATAGGTATTATATTATATTGTGGTGTTGATAGGTGTTATATTATATGTGGTGTTGATAGGTATTATATTATATTGTGGTGTTAATAGGTATTATATTATATTGTGGTGTTGATAGGTATTATATTATATGTGGTGTTGATAGGTATTATATTATATGTGGTGTTGATAGGTATTATATTATATTGTGGTGTTGATAGGTATTATATTATATTGTCGTGTTGATAGGTATTATATTATATTGTGGTGTTGATAGGTAATATATTATATTGTGGTGTTGATAGGTATTATATTGTGGTGTTGATAGGTATTATATTGTGGTGTTGATAGGTATTATATTGTGGTGTTAATAGGTATTATATTATATTGTGGTGTTGATAGGTATTATATTATATGTGGTTTTGATAGGTATTATATTATATTGTGGTGTTGATAGGTATTATATTGTGGTGTTGATAGGTATTATATTGTCGTGTTGATAGGTATTATATTATATTGTGGTGTTGATAGGTATTATATTGTGGTGTTGATAGGTATTATATTGTGGTGTTGATAGGTATTATATTGTGGTGTTGATAGGTATTATATTGTGGTGTTGATAGGTATTATATTGTGGTGTTGATAGGTATTATATTGTGGTGTTGATAGGTATTATATTGTGGTGTTGATAGGTATTATATTGTCGTGTTGATAGGTATTATATTATATTGTGGTGTTGATAGGTATTATATTGTGGTGTTGATAGGTATTGTATTATATTGTGGTGTTGATAGGTATTATATTATATTGTGGTGTTGATAGGTATTATATTGTGGTGTTGATAGTTATTATATTATATTGTGGTGTTGATAGGTATTATATTGTGGTGTTGATGGGTATTATATTATATTGTGGTGTTGATAGGTATTATATTGTGGTGTTGATAGGTATTATATTGTGTTGTTGATAGGTATTATATTATATTGTGGTGTTGATAGGTATTATATTGTGGTGTTGATAGGTATTATATTATATTGTGGTGTTGATAGGTATTATATTATATTGTGGTGTTGATAGGTATTATATTATATTGTGGTGTTGATAGGTATTATATTGTGGTGTTGATAGGTATTATATTATATTGTGGTGTTGATAGGTATTATATTGTGGTGTTGATAGGTATTGTATTATATTGTGGTGTTGATAGGTATTATATTATATTATGGTGTTAATAGGTATTGTATTATATTGTGGTGTTGATAGGTATTATATTGTGGTGTTGATAGGTATTATATTATATTGTGTTGTTGATAGGTATTATATTATATTGTGTTGTTGATAGGTATTGTATTATATTGTGGTGTTGATAGGTATTATATTATATTGTGTTGTTGATAGGTATTATATTGTGGTGTTGATAGGTATTATATTATATTGTGTTGTTGATAGGTATTATATTGTGGTGTTGATAGGTATTATATTATATTGTGTTGTTGATAGGTATTATATTGTGGTGTTGATAGGTATTATATTGTGGTGTTGATAGGTATTATATTGTGGTGTTGATAGGTATTATATTGTGGTGTTGATAGGTATTATATTGTGGTGTTGATAGGTATTATATTGTGGTGTTGATAGGTATTATATTATATTGTGGTGTTGATAGGTATTATATTATATTGTGGTGTTGATAGGTATTATATTATATTGTGGTGTTGATAGGTATTATATTATATTGTGTTGTTGATAGGTATTATATTATATTGTGTTGTTGATAGGTATTATATTATATTGTGGTGTTGATAGGTATTATATTATATTGTGGTGTTGATAGGTATTATATTATATTGTGGTGTTGATAGGTATTATATTATATTGTGGTGTTGATAGGTATTATATTATATTGTGGTGTTGATAGGTATTATATTATATTGTGGTGTTGATAGGTATTATATTATATTGTGGTGTTGATAGGTATTATATTATATTGTGGTGTTGATAGGTATTATATTATATTGTGGTGTTGATAGGTATTATATTATATTGTGTTGTTGATAGGTATTATATTATATTGTGGTATTATATAATATTGTGGTGTTGATAGGTATTATATTATATTGTGGTGTTGATAGGTATTATATTATATTGTGGTGTTGATAGGTATTGTATTATATTGTGGTGTTGATAGGTATTATATTATATTGTGGTATTATATAATATTGTGGTGTTGATAGGTATTATATTATATTGTGGTGTTGATAGGTATTATATTATATTGTGGTGTTGATAGGTATTGTATTATATTGTGGTGTTGATAGGTATTATATTATATTGTGGTGTTGATAGGTATTATATTATATGTGGTGTTGATAGGTATTATATTATATGTGGTGTTGATAGGTATTATATTATATGTGGTGTTGATAGGTATTATATTATATTGTGGTGTTGATAGGTATTATATTATATTGTGGTGTTGATAGGTATTATATTATATTGTGTTGTTGATAGGTATTATATTATATTGTGGTGTTGATAGGTATTATATTATATGTGGTGTTGATAGGTATTATATTATATGTGGTGTTGATAGGTATTATATTATATTGTGGTGTTGATAGGTATTATATTATATTGTGTTGTTGATAGGTATTATATTATATTGTGGTGTTGATAGGTATTATATTATATTGTGGTGTTGATAGGTATTATATTATATTGTGGTGTTGATAGGTATTATATTATATTGTGGTGTTGGTAGGTATTATATTATGATGTGGTGTTGATAGGTATTATATTATATTGTGGTGTTGATAGGTATTATATTATATTATGGTGTTAATAGGTATTATATTATGGTGTTGATAGGTATTATATTATATTATGGTGTTGATAGGTATTATATTATATTATGGTGTTGATAGGTATTATATTGTGGTGTTGATAGGTATTATATTATATTGTGGTGTTGATAGGTATTATATTGTGGTGTTGATAGGTATTGTATTATATTGTGGTGTTGATAGGTATTATATTATATTATGGTGTTAATAGGTATTGTATTATATTGTGGTGTTGATAGGTATTATATTGTGGTGTTGATAGGTATTATATTATATTGTGGTGTTGATAGGTATTATATTATATTGTGTTGTTGATAGGTATTGTATTATATTGTGGTGTTGATAGGTATTATATTATATTGTGTTGTTGATAGGTATTATATTGTGGTGTTGATAGGTATTATATTATATTGTGTTGTTGATAGGTATTATATTGTGGTGTTGATAGGTATTATATTATATTGTGTTGTTGATAGGTATTATATTGTGGTGTTGATAGGTATTATATTGTGGTGTTGATAGGTATTATATTGTGGTGTTGATAGGTATTATATTGTGGTGTTGATAGGTATTATATTGTGGTGTTGATAGGTATTATATTATATTGTGGTGTTGATAGGTATTATATTATATTGTGGTGTTGATAGGTATTATATTATATTGTGGTGTTGATAGGTATTATATTATATTGTGGTGTTGATAGGTATTATATTATATTGTGGTGTTGATAGGTATTATATTATATTGTGGTGTTGATAGGTATTATATTATGGTGTTGATAGGTATTATATTATATTGTGGTGTTGATAGGTATTATATTATATTGTGGTGTTGATAGGTATTATATTGTGGTGTTGATAGGTATTATATTATATTGTGGTGTTGATAGGTATTATATTATATTGTGGTGTTGATAGGTATTATATTATGGTGTTGATAGGTATTATATTATATTGTGGTGTTGATAGGTATTATATTATATTGTGGTGTTGATAGGTATTATATTGTGGTGTTGATAGGTATTATATTATATGTGGTGTTGATAGGTATTATATTATATTGTGGTGTTGATAGGTATTATATTATATTGTGGTGTTGATAGGTATTATATTATATTGTGGTGTTGATAGGTATTATATTGTCGTGTTGATAGGTATTATATTATATTGTGGTGTTGATAGGTATTATATTATGGTGTTGATAGGTATTATATTATATTGTGGTGTTGATAGGTATTATATTATATTGTGGTGTTGATAGGTATTATATTGTGGTGTTGATAGGTATTATATTATATTGTGGTGTTGATAGGTATTATATTATATTGTGGTGTTGATAGGTATTATATTATATTGTGGTGTTGATAGGTATTATATTATATTGTGTTGTTGATAGGTATTATATTATATTGTGGTGTTGATAGGTATTATATTATATTGTGGTGTTGATAGGTATTATATTATATTGTGTTGTTGATAGGTATTATATTATATTGTGGTATTATATAATATTGTGGTGTTGATAGGTATTATATTATATTGTGGTGTTGATAGGTATTATATTATATTGTGGTGTTGATATGTATTGTATTATATTGTGGTGTTGATAGGTATTATATTATATTGTGGTATTATATAATATTGTGGTGTTGATAGGTATTATATTATATTGTGGTGTTGATAGGTATTATATTATATTGTGGTGTTGATAGGTATTGTATTATATTGTGGTGTTGATAGGTATTATATTATATTGTGGTGTTGATAGGTATTATATTATATGTGGTGTTGATAGGTATTATATTATATGTGGTGTTGATAGGTATTATATTATATGTGGTGTTGATAGGTATTATATTATATTGTGGTGTTGATAGGTATTATATTATATTGTGGTGTTGATAGGTATTATATTATATTGTGTTGTTGATAGGTATTATATTATATTGTGGTGTTGATAGGTATTATATTATATGTGGTGTTGATAGGTATTATATTATATGTGGTGTTGATAGGTATTATATTATATTGTGGTGTTGATAGGTATTATATTATATTGTGTTGTTGATAGGTATTATATTATATTGTGGTGTTGATAGGTATTATATTATATTGTGGTGTTGATAGGTATTATATTATATTGTGGTGTTGATAGGTATTATATTATATTGTCGTGTTGATAGGTATTATATTGTGGTGTTGATAGGTATTATATTATATTGTGGTGTTGATAGGTATTATATTATATTGTGGTGTTGATAGGTATTATATTATATGTGGTGTTGATAGGTATTATATTGTGGTGTTGATAGGTATTATATTATATTGTGGTGTTGATAGGTATTATATTATATTGTGGTGTTGATAGGTATTATATTGTGGTGTTGATAGGTATTATATTATATTGTGGTGTTGATAGGTATTATATTATATTGTGGTGTTGATAGGTATTATATTATATGTGGTGTTGATAGGTATTATATTATATTGTGGTGTTGATAGGTATTATATTATATGTGGTGTTGATAGGTATTATATTATATTGTGGTGTTGATAGGTATTATATTATATTGTGGTGTTGATAGGTATTATATTATATTGTGGTGTTGATAGGTATTATATTAAATTGTCGTGTTGATAGGTATTATTTTATATTGTGGTGTTGATAGGTATTATATTATATTGTGGTGTTGATAGGTATTATATTATATGTGGTGTTGATAGGTATTATATTATATTGTGGTGTTGATAGGTATTATATTATATTGTGGTGTTGATAGGTATTATATTATATTGTGGTGTTGATAGGTATTATATTATATTGTGGTGTTGATAGGTATTATATTTTATTGTGGTGTTGGTAGGTATTATATTATGATGTGGTGTTGATAGGTATTATATTATATTGTGGTGTTGATAGGTATTATATTATATTATGGTGTTAATAGGTATTATATTATGGTGTTGATAGGTATTATATTATATTATGGTGTTGATAGGTATTATATTATATTATGGTGTTGATAGGTATTATATTGTGGTGTTGATAGGTATTATATTATATTGTGGTGTTGATAGGTATTATATTATATTATGGTGTTGATAGGTATTATATTATATTGTGGTGTTGATAGGTATTATATTATATTGTGGTGTTGATAGGTATTATATTATGGTGTTGATAGGTATTATATTATATTGTGGTGTTGATAGGTATTATATTATGTTGTGGTGTTGATAGGTATTATATTATGTTGTGGTGTTGATAGGTATTATATTATATGTGGTGTTGATAGGTATTATATTATATTGTGGTGTTGATAGGTATTATATTATATTGTGGTGTTGATAGGTATTATATTATATTGTGGTGTTGATTGGTATTATATTATATTGTGGTGTTGATAGGTATTATATTATATTATGGTGTTGATAGGTATTATATTATATTGTGGTGTTGATAGGTATTATATTATATTGTGGTGTTGATAGGTATTATATTATATTATGGTGTTGATAGGTATTATATTATATTGTGGTGTTGATAGGTATTATATTATATTGTGGTGTTGATAGGTATTATATTATATTATGGTGTTGATAGGTATTATATTATATTGTGGTGTTGATAGGTATTATATTATATTGTGGTGTTGATAGGTATTATATTATATTATGGTGTTGATAGGTATTATATTATATTGTGGTGTTGATAGGTATTATATTATATTGTGGTGTTGATAGGTATTATATTATGGTGTTGATAGGTATTATATTATATTGTGGTGTTGATAGGTATTATATTATGTTGTGGTGTTGATAGGTATTATATTATGTTGTGGTGTTGATAGGTATTATATTATATGTGGTGTTGATAGGTATTATATTATATGTGGTGTTGATAGGTATTATATTATATTGTGGTGTTGATAGGTATTATATTATATTGTGGTGTTGATAGGTATTATATTATATTGTGTTGTTGATAGGTATTATATTAAATTGTCGTGTTGATAGGTATTATATTATATTGTGGTGTTGATAGGTATTATATTATATTGTGGTGTTGATTGGTATTATATTATATTGTGGTGTTGATAGGTATTATATTATATTGTGGTGTTGATAGGTATTATATTATATGTGGTGTTGATAGGTATTATATTATATTGTGGTGTTGATAGGTATTATATTATATTGTGGTGTTGATAGGTATTATATTATATTGTGGTGTTGATAGGTATTATATTATATTGTGGTGTTGATAGGTATTATATTATATTGTGTTGTTGATAGGTATTATATTAAATTGTCGTGTTGATAGGTATTATATTATATTGTGGTGTTGATAGGTATTATATTATATTGTGGTGTTGATAGGTATTATATTATATTATGGTGTTAATAGGTATTATATTATATTGTGGTGTTGATAGGTATTATATTATATTGTCGTGTTGATAGGTATTATATTATATTGTGTTGTTGATAGGTATTATATTAAATTGTCGTGTTGATAGGTATTATATTATATTGTGGTGTTGATAGGTATTATATTATATTGTGGTGTTGATAGGTATTATATTATATTATGGTGTTAATAGGTATTATATTATATTGTGGTGTTGATAGGTATTATATTATATTGTTGTGTTGATAGGTATTATATTATATTGTGTTGTTGATAGGTATTATATTATATTGTGGTGTTGATAGGTATTATATTATATTGTGGTGTTGATAGGTATTATATTATATTATGGTGTTAATAGGTATTATATTATATTGTGGTGTTGATAGGTATTATATTATATTGTGGTGTTGATAGGTATTATATTATATTATGGTGTTGATAGGTATTATATTATATTGTGGTGTTGATAGGTATTATATTATATTGTGGTGTTGATAGGTATTATATTATATTGTGGTGTTGATAGGTATTATATTATATTGTGGTGTTGATAGGTATTGTATTATATTGTGTTGTTGATAGGTATTATATTAAATTGTCGTGTTGATAGGTATTATATTATATTGTGGTGTTGATAGGTATTATATTATATTGTGGTGTTGATAGGTATTATATTGTGGTGTTGATAGGTATTATATTATATTGTGGTGTTGATAGGTATTATATTATATTGTGGTGTTGATAGGTATTATATTATATGTGGTGTTGATAGGTATTATATTATATGTGGTGTTGATAGGTATTATATTATATTGTGGTGTTGATAGGTATTATATTATATTGTGGTGTTGATAGGTATTATATTATATGTGGTGTTGATAGGTATTATATTATATTGTGGTGTTGATAGGTATTATATTATGATGTGGTGTTGATAGGTATTATATTGTGTTGTTGATAGGTATTATATTATATTATGGTGTTAATAGGTATTATATTATGGTGTTGATAGGTATTATATTATGGTGTTGATAGGTATTATATTATATTGTGGTGTTGATAGGTATTATATTATGGTGTTGATAGGTATTATATTATATTGTGGTGTTGATAGGTATTATATTGTGGTGTTGATAGGTATTATATTATATTGTGGTGTTGATAGGTATTATATTGTGGTGTTGATAGGTATTATATTATATTGTGGTGTTGATAGGTATTATATTATATTGTGGTGTTGATAGGTATTATATTATATTGTGGTGTTGATAGGTATTATATTATATTGTGGTGTTGATAGGTATTATATTATATTGTGGTGTTGATAGGTATTATATTATATTGTGGTGTTGATAGGTATTATATTATATTGTGGTGTTGATAGGTATTATATTATATTGTGGTGTTGATAGGTATTATATTGTGTTGTTGATAGGTATTATATTATATTGTGGTGTTGATAGGTATTATATTATGATGTGGTGTTGATAGGTATTATATTATATTGTCGTGTTGATAGGTATTATATTATATTGTGTTGTTGATAGGTATTATATTATATTGTCGTGTTGATAGGTATTATATTATATTGTGTTGTTGATAGGTATTATATTATATTATGGTGTTAATAGGTATTATATTATGGTGTTGATAGGTATTATATTATGGTGTTGATAGGTATTATATTATATTGTGGTGTTGATAGGTATTATATTATATTGTGGTGTTGATAGGTATTATATTATATTGTGGTGTTGATAGGTATTATATTGTGGTGTTGATAGGTATTATATTGTGGTGTTGATAGGTATTATATTATATTGTGGTGTTGATAGGTATTATATTATATTGTGGTGTTGATAGGTATTATATTATATTGTGGTGTTGATAGGTATTATATTATATTGTGGTGTTGATAGGTATTATATTATATTGTGGTGTTGATAGGTATTATATTGTGGTGTTGATAGGTATTATATTGTGGTGTTGATAGGTATTATATTGTGGTGTTGATAGGTATTATATTATATTGTGGTGTTGATAGGTATTATATTGTGGTGTTGATAGGTATTATATTATATTGTGGTGTTGATAGGTATTATATTATATTGTGGTGTTGATAGGTGTTATATTATATGTGGTGTTGATAGGTATTGTATTATATTGTGTTGTTGATAGGTATTATATTATATTGTGGTGTTGATAGGTGTTATATTATATGTGGTGTTGATAGGTATTGTATTATATTGTGTTGTTGATAGGTATTATATTATATTGTGGTGTTGATAGGTATTATATTATATTGTGGTGTTGATAGGTATTATATTGTGGTGTTGATAGGTATTATATTATATTGTGGTGTTGATAGGTATTATATTGTGGTGTTGATAGGTATTATATTATATTGTGGTGTTGATAGGTATTATATTGTGGTGTTGATAGGTATTATATTATATTATGGTGTTGATAGGTATTATATTATATTGTGGTGTTGATAGGTATTATATTATATTGTGGTGTTGATAGGTATTATATTGTGTTGTTGATAGGTATTATATTATATTGTGGTGTTGATAGGTATTATATTATGATGTGGTGTTGATAGGTATTATATTGTGTTGTTGATAGGTATTATATTATATTATGGTGTTAATAGGTATTATATTATGGTGTTGATAGGTATTATATTATGGTGTTGATAGGTATTATATTATATTGTGGTGTTGATAGGTATTATATTATATTGTGGTGTTGATAGGTATTATATTATATTGTGGTGTTGATAGGTATTATATTATATTGTGGTGTTGATAGGTATTATATTATATTGTGGTGTTGATAGGTATTATATTATATTGTGGTGTTGATAGGTATTATATTATATTGTGGTGTTGATAGGTATTATATTATATTGTCGTGTTGATAGGTATTATATTATATTGTGGTGTTGATAGGTATTATATTATATTGTGGTGTTGATAGGTATTATATTATATTGTCGTGTTGATAGGTATTATATTATATTGTGGTGTTGATAGGTATTATATTATATTGTGGTGTTGATAGGTATTATATTATATTGTGGTGTTGATAGGTATTATATTATATTGTGGTGTTGATAGGTATTATATTATATTGTGGTATTATATTATATTGTGGTGTTGATAGGTATTATATTATATTGTGGTGTTGATAGGTATTATATTATATTGTGTTGTTGATAGGTATTATATTATATTGTCGTGTTGATAGGTATTATATTATATTGTGGTGTTGATAGGTATTATATTGTGGTGTTGATAGGTATTATATTGTGTTGTTGATAGGTATTATATTATATTGTGGTGTTGATAGGTATTATATTGTGGTGTTGATAGGTATTATATTATATTGTGTTGTTGATAGGTATTCTATTGTGGTGTTGATAGGTATTATATTGTGGTGTTGATAGGTATTATATTATATTGTGTTGTTGATAGGTATTATATTGTGGTGTTGATAGGTATTATATTGTGGTGTTGATAGGTATTATATTGTGGTGTTGATAGGTATTATATTATATTGTGTTGTTGATAGGTATTATATTATATTGTGTTGTTGATAGGTATTATATTATATTGTGGTGTTGATAGGTATTATATTATATTGTGGTGTTGATAGGTATTATATTATATTGTGGTGTTGATAGGTATTATATTGTGGTGTTGATAGGTATTATATTATATTGTGTTGTTGATAGGTATTATATTATATTGTGTTGTTGATAGGTATTATATTATATTGTGGTGTTGATAGGTATTATATTGTGGTGTTGATAGGTATTATATTATATTGTGGTGTTGATAGGTATTATATTATATTGTGGTGTTGATAGGTATTATATTATATTGTGGTGTTGATAGGTATTATATTATATTGTGGTGTTGATAGGTATTATATTGTGGTGTTGATAGGTATTATATTATATTGTGGTGTTGATAGGTATTATATTGTGGTGTTGATAGGTATTATATTATGGTGTTAATAGGTATTATATTATATTGTGGTGTTGATAGGTATTATATTATATGTGGTGTTGATAGGTATTATATTATATTGTGGTGTTGATAGGTATTATATTATATTGTGGTGTTGATAGGTGTTATATTATATTGTGGTGTTGATAGGTATTATATTATATTGTGGTGTTGATAGGTATTATATTATATTATGGTGTTGATAGGTATTATATTATATTGTGGTGTTGATAGGTATTATATTATATGTGGTGTTGATAGGTATTATATTATATTGTGGTGTTGATAGGTATTATATTATATTGTGGTGTTGATAGGTGTTATATTATATTGTGGTGTTGATAGGTATTATATTGTGGTGTTGATAGGTATTATATTATATTGTGGTGTTGATAGGTATTATATTATATTGTGGTGTTGATAGGTATTATATTATATTGTGGTGTTGATAGGTATTATATTATATTGTGGTGTTGATAGGTATTATATTATATGTGGTGTTGATAGGTATTATATTGTGGTGTTGATAGGTATTATATTATATTGTGGTGTTGATAGGTATTATATTATATTGTGGTGTTGATAGGTATTATATTGTGGTGTTGATAGGTATTATATTATATTGTGGTGTTGATAGGTATTATATTGTGGTGTTGATAGGTATTATATTATGTTGTGGTGTTGATAGGTATTATATTATATGTGGTGTTGATAGGTATTATATTATATTGTGGTGTTGATAGGTATTATATTATATTGTGGTGTTGATAGGTATTATATTATATTGTGGTGTTGATAGGTAATATATTATATTGTGGTGTTGATAGGTATTATATTGTGGTGTTAATAGGTATTGTATTATATTGTGGTGTTGATAGGTATTATATTGTGGTGTTGATAGGTATTATATTATATTGTGGTGTTGATAGGTATTATATTGTGGTGTTGATAGGTATTATATTATATTGTGGTGTTGATAGGTATTATATTATATTGTGGTGTTGATAGGTATTATATTATATTGTGGTGTTGATAGGTATTATATTATATTGTGGTGTTGATAGGTATTATATTATATTGTGGTGTTGATAGGTATTATATTATATTGTGGTGTTGATAGGTATTATATTATATTGTGGTGTTGATAGGTATTATATTATATTGTGGTGTTGATAGGTTTTATATTGTGTTGTTGATAGGTATTATATTATATTGTGGTGTTGATAGGTATTATATTATGATGTGGTGTTGATAGGTATTATATTATATTGTGGTGTTGATAGGTATTATATTGTGGTGTTGATAGGTATTATATTATATTGTCGTGTTGATAGGTATTATATTATATTGTGTTGTTGATAGGTATTATATTATATTGTCGTGTTGATAGGTATTATATTATATTGTGTTGTTGATAGGTATTATATTATATTATGGTGTTAATAGGTATTATATTATGGTGTTGATAGGTATTATATTATGGTGTTGATAGGTATTATATTATATTGTGGTGTTGATAGGTATTATATTATATTGTGGTGTTGATAGGTATTATATTATATTGTGGTGTTGATAGGTATTATATTGTGGTGTTGATATATTATATTGTGGTGTTGATAGGTATTATATTATATTGTGGTGTTGATAGGTATTATATTATATTGTGGTGTTGATAGGTATTATATTATATTGTCGTGTTGATAGGTATTATATTATATTGTGGTGTTGATAGGTATTATATTATATTGTGGTGTTGATAGGTATTATATTATATTGTCGTGTTGATAGGTATTATATTATATTGTGGTGTTGATAGGTATTATATTATATTGTGGTGTTGATAGGTATTATATTATATTGTGGTGTTGATAGGTATTATATTATATTGTGGTGTTGATAGGTATTATATTATATTGTGGTGTTGATAGGTATTATATTATATTGTGGTGTTGATAGGTATTATATTATATTGTGGTGTTGATAGGTATTATATTATATTGTGGTGTTGATAGGTATTATATTGTGGTGTTGATAGGTATTATATTATATTGTGTTGTTGATAGGTATTATATTATATTGTGGTGTTGATAGGTATTATATTGTGGTGTTGATAGGTATTATATTATATTGTGGTGTTGATAGGTATTATATTATATTGTGGTGTTGATAGGTATTATATTATATTGTGGTGTTGATAGGTATTATATTATATTGTGGTGTTGATAGGTATTATATTGTGGTGTTGATAGGTATTATATTATATTGTGGTGTTGATAGGTATTATATTGTGGTGTTGATAGGTATTATATTATGGTGTTAATAGGTATTATATTATATTGTGGTGTTGATAGGTATTATATTATATGTGGTGTTGATAGGTATTATATTATATTGTGGTGTTGATAGGTATTATATTATATTGTGGTGTTGATAGGTGTTATATTATATTGTGGTGTTGATAGGTATTATATTATATTGTGGTGTTGATAGGTATTATATTATATTATGGTGTTGATAGGTATTATATTATATTGTGGTGTTGATAGGTATTATATTATATGTGGTGTTGATAGGTATTATATTATATTGTGGTGTTGATAGGTATTATATTATATTGTGGTGTTGATAGGTGTTATATTATATTGTGGTGTTGATAGGTATTATATTGTGGTGTTGATAGGTATTATATTATATAGTGGTGTTGATAGGAATTATATTATATTGTGGTGTTGATAGGTATTATATTATATTGTGGTGTTGATAGGTATTATATTATATTGTGGTGTTGATAGGTATTATATTATATGTGGTGTTGATAGGTATTATATTGTGGTGTTGATAGGTATTATATTATATTGTGGTGTTGATAGGTATTATATTATATTGTGGTGTTGATAGGTATTATATTGTGGTGTTGATAGGTATTATATTATATTGTGGTGTTGATAGGTATTATATTGTGGTGTTGATAGGTATTATATTATATTGTGGTGTTGATAGGTATTATATTATATGTGGTGTTGATAGGTATTATATTATATTGTGGTGTTGATAGGTATTATATTATATTGTGGTGTTGATAGGTATTATATTATATTGTGGTGTTGATAGGTAATATATTATATTGTGGTGTTGATAGGTATTATATTGTGGTGTTAATAGGTATTGTATTATATTGTGGTGTTGATAGGTATTATATTGTGGTGTTGATAGGTATTATATTATATTGTGGTGTTGATAGGTATTATATTGTGGTGTTGATAGGTATTATATTATATTGTGGTGTTGATAGGTATTATATTATATTGTGGTGTTGATAGGTATTATATTATATTGTGGTGTTGATAGGTATTATATTATATTGTGGTGTTGATAGGTATTATATTATATTGTGGTGTTGATAGGTATTATATTATATTGTGGTGTTGATAGGTATTATATTATATTGTGGTGTTGATAGGTATTATATTATATTGTGGTGTTGATAGGTATTATATTATATTGTGGTGTTGATAGGTATTATATTATATTGTGGTGTTGATAGGTATTATATTGTGTTGTTGATAGGTATTATATTATATTGTGGTGTTGATAGGTATTATATTATGATGTGGTGTTGATAGGTATTATATTATATTGTCGTGTTGATAGGTATTATATTATATTGTGTTGTTGATAGGTATTATATTATATTGTCGTGTTGATAGGTATTATATTATATTGTGTTGTTGATAGGTATTATATTATATTATGGTGTTAATAGGTATTATATTATGGTGTTGATAGGTATTATATTATGGTGTTGATAGGTATTATATTATATTGTGGTGTTGATAGGTATTATATTATATTGTGGTGTTGATAGGTATTATATTATATTGTGGTGTTGATAGGTATTATATTGTGGTGTTGATAGGTATTATATTGTGGTGTTGATAGGTAGTATATTATATTGTGGTGTTGATAGGTATTATATTATATTGTGGTGTTGATAGGTATTATATTGTGGTGTTGATAGGTATTATATTATATTGTGGTGTTGATAGGTATTATATTGTGGTGTTGATAGGTATTATATTATATTGTGGTGTTGATAGGTATTATATTGTGGTGTTGATAGGTATTATATTATATTGTGGTGTTGATAGGTATTATATTATATTGTGGTATTATATTATATTGTGGTGTTGATAGGTATTATATTATATTGTGGTGTTGATAAGTATTATATTATATTGTGTTGTTGATAGGTATTATATTATATTGTCGTGTTGATAGGTATTATATTATATTGTGGTGTTGATAGGTATTATATTGTGGTGTTGATAGGTATTATATTATATTGTGTTGTTGATAGGTATTATATTATATTGTGGTGTTGATAGGTATTATATTGTGGTGTTGATAGGTATTATATTATATTGTGTTGTTGATAGGTATTCTATTGTGGTGTTGATAGGTATTATATTGTGGTGTTGATAGGTATTATATTATATTGTGTTGTTGATAGGTATTATATTGTGGTGTTGATAGGTATTATATTGTGGTGTTGATAGGTATTATATTGTGGTGTTGATAGGTATTATATTGTGGTGTTGATAGGTATTATATTGTGGTGTTGATAGGTATTATATTGTGGTGTTGATAGGTATTATATTATATTGTGTTGTTGATAGGTATTATATTATATTGTGTTGTTGATAGGTATTATATTATATTGTGGTGTTGATAGGTATTATATTATATTGTGGTGTTGATAGGTATTATATTATATTGTGGTGTTGATAGGTATTATATTGTGGTGTTGATAGGTATTATATTGTGGTGTTGATAGGTATTATATTATATTGTGTTGTTGATAGGTATTATATTATATTGTGGTGTTGATAGGTATTATATTGTGGTGTTGATAGGTATTATATTATATTGTGGTGTTGATAGGTATTATATTATATTGTGGTGTTGATAGGTATTATATTATATTGTGGTGTTGATAGGTATTATATTATATTGTGGTGTTGATAGGTATTATATTGTGGTGTTGATAGGTATTATATTATATTGTGGTGTTGATAGGTATTATATTGTGGTGTTGATAGGTATTATACTATGGTGTTAATAGGTATTATATTATATTGTGGTGTTGATAGGTATTATATTATATGTGGTGTTGATAGGTATTATATTATATTGTGGTGTTGATAGGTATTATATTATATTGTGGTGTTGATAGGTGTTATATTATATTGTGGTGTTGATAGGTATTATATTATATTGTGGTGTTGATAGGTATTATATTATATTATGGTGTTGATAGGTATTATATTATATTGTGGTGTTGATAGGTATTATATTATATGTGGTGTTGATAGGTATTATATTATATTGTGGTGTTGATAGGTATTATATTATATTGTGGTGTTGATAGGTGTTATATTATATTGTGGTGTTGATAGGTATTATATTGTGGTGTTGATAGGTATTATATTATATTGTGGTGTTGATAGGTATTATATTATATTGTGGTGTTGATAGGTATTATATTATATTGTGGTGTTGATAGGTATTATATTATATTGTGGTGTTGATAGGTATTATATTATATGTGGTGTTGATAGGTATTATATTGTGGTGTTGATAGGTATTATATTATATTGTGGTGTTGATAGGTATTATATTATATTGTGGTGTTGATAGGTATTATATTGTGGTGTTGATAGGTATTATATTATATTGTGGTGTTGATAGGTATTATATTGTGGTGTTGATAGGTATTATATTATATTGTGGTGTTGATAGGTATTATATTATATGTGGTGTTGATAGGTATTATATTATATTGTGGTGTATATAGGTATTATATTATATTGTGGTGTTGATAGGTATTATATTATATTGTGGTGTTGATAGGTAATATATTATATTGTGGTGTTGATAGGTATTATATTGTGGTGTTAATAGGTATTGTATTATATTGTGGTGTTGATAGGTATTATATTATATTGTGGTGTTGATAGGTATTATATTATATTGTGGTGTTGATAGGTATTATATTGTGGTGTTGATAGGTATTATATTGTGGTGTTGATAGGTATTATATTATATTGTGGTGTTGATAGGTATTATATTGTGGTGTTGATAGGTATTATATTATATTGTGGTGTTGATAGGTATTATATTATATTGTGGTGTTGATAGGTATTATATTATATGTGGTGTTGATAGGTATTATATTATATTGTGGTGTTGATAGGTAATATATTATATTGTGGTGTTGATAGGTATTATATTGTGGTGTTAATAGGTATTGTGGTGTTGATAGGTATTATATTATATTGTGGTGTTAATAGGTATTGTATTATATTGTGGTGTTGATAGGTATTATATTGTGGTGTTGATAGGTATTATATTATATTGTGGTGTTGATAGGTATTATATTATATTGTGGTGTTGATAGGTATTATATTATATTGTGGTGTTGATAGGTATTGTATTGTGGTGTTGATAGGTATTATATTATATTGTGGTGTTGATAGGTATTATATTATATTGTGGTGTTGATAGGTATTATATTATATTGTGGTGTTGATAGGTATTGTATTATATTGTGGTGTTGATAGGTATTATATTATATTGTGGTGTTGATAGGTATTATATTATATTGTGGTGTTAATAGGTATTGTATTATATTGTGGTGTTGATAGGTATTATATTATATTGTGGTGTTAATAGGTATTGTATTATATTGTGGTGTTGATAGGTATTATATTATATTGTGGTGTTGATAGGTATTATATTGTGGTGTTGATAGGTATTATATTATATTGTGGTGTTGATAGGTATTATATTGTGGTGGTGATAGGTATTATATTATATTGTGGTGTTGATAGGTATTATATTATATTGTGGTGTTGATAGGTATTATATTATATTGTCGTGTTGATAGGTATTATATTGTGGTGGTGATAGGTATTATATTATATTGTGGTGTTGATAGGTATTATATTATATTGTCGTGTTGATAGGTATTATATTATGGTGTTGATAGGTATTATATTATATTGTGGTGTTGATAGGTATTATATTATGGTGTTGAAAGGTATTATATTATATTGTGGTGTTGATAGGTATTATATTATATGTGGTGTTGATAGGTATTATATTATATTGTGGTGTTGATAGGTGTTATATTATATTGTGGTGTTGATAGGTATTATATTATATGTGGTGTTGATAGGTATTATATTATATTGTGGTGTTGATAGGTATTATATTATATTGTGGTGTTGATAGGTATTATATTATATTGTGGTGTTGATAGGTATTATATTATATTGTGGTGTTGATAGGTATTATATTATATTGTGGTGTTGATAGGTATTATATTATATGTGGTGTTGATAGGTATTATATTATATTGTGGTGTTGATAGGTATTATATTATATTGTGGTGTTGATAGGTATTATATTGTGGTGTTGATAGGTGTTATATTATATTGTGGTGTTGATAGGTATTATATTATATTGTGGTGTTTATAGGTATTATATTATATGTGGTGTTGATAGGTATTATATTATATTGTGGTGTTGATAGGTATTATATTATATTGTGGTGTTGATAGGTATTATATTATATGTGGTGTTGATAGGTATTATATTATATTGTGGTGTTGATAGGTATTATATTATATTGTGGTGTTGATAGGTATTATATTGTGGTGTTAATAGGTATTATATTATATGTGGTGTTGATAGGTATTATATTATATTGTGGTGTTGATAGGTATTATATTATATTGTGGTGTTGATAGGTATTATATTATATTGTGGTGTTGATAGGTATTATATTATATTGTGGTGTTGATAGGTATTATATTATATTGTGGTGTTGATAGGTATTATATTATATTGTGGTGTTGATAGGTATTATATTGTGGTGTTGATAGGTATTATATTGTGGTGTTGATAGGTATTATATTGTGGTGTTGATAGGTATTATATTATATTGTGGTGTTGATAGGTATTATATTGTGGTGTTGATAGGTATTATATTATATTGTGGTGTTGATAGGTATTATATTATATTGTGGTGTTGATAGGTGTTATATTATATGTGGTGTTGATAGGTATTGTATTATATTGTGTTGTTGATAGGTATTATATTATATTGTGGTGTTGATAGGTGTTATATTATATGTGGTGTTGATAGGTATTGTATTATATTGTGTTGTTGATAGGTATTATATTATATTGTGGTGTTGATAGGTATTATATTATATTGTGGTGTTGATAGGTATTATATTGTGGTGTTGATAGGTATTATATTATATTGTGGTGTTGATAGGTATTATATTGTGGTGTTGATAGGTATTATATTATATTGTGGTGTTGATAGGTATTATATTGTGGTGTTGATAGGTATTATATTATATTATGGTGTTGATAGGTATTATATTATATTGTGGTGTTGATAGGTATTATATTATATTGTGGTGTTGATAGGTATTATATTGTGTTGTTGATAGGTATTATATTATATTGTGGTGTTGATAGGTATTATATTATGATGTGGTGTTGATAGGTATTATATTGTGTTGTTGATAGGTATTATATTATATTATGGTGTTAATAGGTATTATATTATGGTGTTGATAGGTATTATATTATGGTGTTGATAGGTATTATATTATATTGTGGTGTTGATAGGTATTATATTATATTGTGGTGTTGATAGGTATTATATTATATTGTGGTGTTGATAGGTATTATATTATATTGTGGTGTTGATAGGTATTATATTATATTGTGGTGTTGATAGGTATTATATTATATTGTGGTGTTGATAGGTATTATATTATATTGTGGTGTTGATAGGTATTATATTATATTGTCGTGTTGATAGGTATTATATTATATTGTGGTGTTGATAGGTATTATATTATATTGTGGTGTTGATAGGTATTATATTATATTGTCGTGTTGATAGGTATTATATTATATTGTGGTGTTGATAGGTATTATATTATATTGTGGTGTTGATAGGTATTATATTATATTGTGGTGTTGATAGGTATTATATTATATTGTGGTGTTGATAGGTATTATATTATATTGTGGTATTATATTATATTGTGGTGTTGATAGGTATTATATTATATTGTGGTGTTGATAGGTATTATATTATATTGTGTTGTTGATAGGTATTATATTATATTGTCGTGTTGATAGGTATTATATTATATTGTGGTGTTGATAGGTATTATATTGTGGTGTTGATAGGTATTATATTGTGTTGTTGATAGGTATTATATTATATTGTGGTGTTGATAGGTATTATATTGTGGTGTTGATAGGTATTATATTATATTGTGTTGTTGATAGGTATTCTATTGTGGTGTTGATAGGTATTATATTGTGGTGTTGATAGGTATTATATTATATTGTGTTGTTGATAGGTATTATATTGTGGTGTTGATAGGTATTATATTGTGGTGTTGATAGGTATTATATTGTGGTGTTGATAGGTATTATATTATATTGTGTTGTTGATAGGTATTATATTATATTGTGTTGTTGATAGGTATTATATTATATTGTGGTGTTGATAGGTATTATATTATATTGTGGTGTTGATAGGTATTATATTATATTGTGGTGTTGATAGGTATTATATTGTGGTGTTGATAGGTATTATATTATATTGTGTTGTTGATAGGTATTATATTATATTGTGTTGTTGATAGGTATTATATTATATTGTGGTGTTGATAGGTATTATATTGTGGTGTTGATAGGTATTATATTATATTGTGGTGTTGATAGGTATTATATTATATTGTGGTGTTGATAGGTATTATATTATATTGTGGTGTTGATAGGTATTATATTATATTGTGGTGTTGATAGGTATTATATTGTGGTGTTGATAGGTATTATATTATATTGTGGTGTTGATAGGTATTATATTGTGGTGTTGATAGGTATTATATTATGGTGTTAATAGGTATTATATTATATTGTGGTGTTGATAGGTATTATATTATATGTGGTGTTGATAGGTATTATATTATATTGTGGTGTTGATAGGTATTATATTATATTGTGGTGTTGATAGGTGTTATATTATATTGTGGTGTTGATAGGTATTATATTATATTGTGGTGTTGATAGGTATTATATTATATTATGGTGTTGATAGGTATTATATTATATTGTGGTGTTGATAGGTATTATATTATATGTGGTGTTGATAGGTATTATATTATATTGTGGTGTTGATAGGTATTATATTATATTGTGGTGTTGATAGGTGTTATATTATATTGTGGTGTTGATAGGTATTATATTGTGGTGTTGATAGGTATTATATTATATTGTGGTGTTGATAGGTATTATATTATATTGTGGTGTTGATAGGTATTATATTATATTGTGGTGTTGATAGGTATTATATTATATTGTGGTGTTGATAGGTATTATATTATATGTGGTGTTGATAGGTATTATATTGTGGTGTTGATAGGTATTATATTATATTGTGGTGTTGATAGGTATTATATTATATTGTGGTGTTGATAGGTATTATATTGTGGTGTTGATAGGTATTATATTATATTGTGGTGTTGATAGGTATTATATTGTGGTGTTGATAGGTATTATATTATGTTGTGGTGTTGATAGGTATTATATTATATGTGGTGTTGATAGGTATTATATTATATTGTGGTGTTGATAGGTATTATATTATATTGTGGTGTTGATAGGTATTATATTATATTGTGGTGTTGATAGGTAATATATTATATTGTGGTGTTGATAGGTATTATATTGTGGTGTTAATAGGTATTGTATTATATTGTGGTGTTGATAGGTATTATATTGTGGTGTTGATAGGTATTATATTATATTGTGGTGTTGATAGGTATTATATTGTGGTGTTGATAGGTATTATATTATATTGTGGTGTTGATAGGTATTATATTATATTGTGGTGTTGATAGGTATTATATTATATTGTGGTGTTGATAGGTATTATATTATATTGTGGTGTTGATAGGTATTATATTATATTGTGGTGTTGATAGGTATTATATTATATTGTGGTGTTGATAGGTATTATATTATATTGTGGTGTTGATAGGTATTATATTATATTGTGGTGTTGATAGGTATTATATTGTGTTGTTGATAGGTATTATATTATATTGTGGTGTTGATAGGTATTATATTATGATGTGGTGTTGATAGGTATTATATTATATTGTGGTGTTGATAGGTATTATATTGTGGTGTTGATAGGTATTATATTATATTGTCGTGTTGATAGGTATTATATTATATTGTGTTGTTGATAGGTATTATATTATATTGTCGTGTTGATAGGTATTATATTATATTGTGTTGTTGATAGGTATTATATTATATTATGGTGTTAATAGGTATTATATTATGGTGTTGATAGGTATTATATTATGGTGTTGATAGGTATTATATTATATTGTGGTGTTGATAGGTATTATATTATATTGTGGTGTTGATAGGTATTATATTATATTGTGGTGTTGATAGGTATTATATTGTGGTGTTGATATATTATATTGTGGTGTTGATAGGTATTATATTATATTGTGGTGTTGATAGGTATTATATTATATTGTGGTGTTGATAGGTATTATATTATATTGTCGTGTTGATAGGTATTATATTATATTGTGGTGTTGATAGGTATTATATTATATTGTGGTGTTGATAGGTATTATATTATATTGTCGTGTTGATAGGTATTATATTATATTGTGGTGTTGATAGGTATTATATTATATTGTGGTGTTGATAGGTATTATATTATATTGTGGTGTTGATAGGTATTATATTATATTGTGGTGTTGATAGGTATTATATTATATTGTGGTGTTGATAGGTATTATATTATATTGTGGTGTTGATAGGTATTATATTATATTGTGGTGTTGATAGGTATTATATTATATTGTGGTGTTGATAGGTATTATATTGTGGTGTTGATAGGTATTATATTATATTGTGTTGTTGATAGGTATTATATTATATTGTGGTGTTGATAGGTATTATATTGTGGTGTTGATAGGTATTATATTATATTGTGGTGTTGATAGGTATTATATTATATTGTGGTGTTGATAGGTATTATATTATATTGTGGTGTTGATAGGTATTATATTATATTGTGGTGTTGATAGGTATTATATTGTGGTGTTGATAGGTATTATATTATATTGTGGTGTTGATAGGTATTATATTGTGGTGTTGATAGGTATTATATTATGGTGTTAATAGGTATTATATTATATTGTGGTGTTGATAGGTATTATATTATATGTGGTGTTGATAGGTATTATATTATATTGTGGTGTTGATAGGTATTATATTATATTGTGGTGTTGATAGGTGTTATATTATATTGTGGTGTTGATAGGTATTATATTATATTGTGGTGTTGATAGGTATTATATTATATTATGGTGTTGATAGGTATTATATTATATTGTGGTGTTGATAGGTATTATATTATATGTGGTGTTGATAGGTATTATATTATATTGTGGTGTTGATAGGTATTATATTATATTGTGGTGTTGATAGGTGTTATATTATATTGTGGTGTTGATAGGTATTATATTGTGGTGTTGATAGGTATTATATTATATAGTGGTGTTGATAGGAATTATATTATATTGTGGTGTTGATAGGTATTATATTATATTGTGGTGTTGATAGGTATTATATTATATTGTGGTGTTGATAGGTATTATATTATATGTGGTGTTGATAGGTATTATATTGTGGTGTTGATAGGTATTATATTATATTGTGGTGTTGATAGGTATTATATTATATTGTGGTGTTGATAGGTATTATATTGTGGTGTTGATAGGTATTATATTATATTGTGGTGTTGATAGGTATTATATTGTGGTGTTGATAGGTATTATATTATATTGTGGTGTTGATAGGTATTATATTATATGTGGTGTTGATAGGTATTATATTATATTGTGGTGTTGATAGGTATTATATTATATTGTGGTGTTGATAGGTATTATATTATATTGTGGTGTTGATAGGTAATATATTATATTGTGGTGTTGATAGGTATTATATTGTGGTGTTAATAGGTATTGTATTATATTGTGGTGTTGATAGGTATTATATTGTGGTGTTGATAGGTATTATATTATATTGTGGTGTTGATAGGTATTATATTGTGGTGTTGATAGGTATTATATTATATTGTGGTGTTGATAGGTATTATATTATATTGTGGTGTTGATAGGTATTATATTATATTGTGGTGTTGATAGGTATTATATTATATTGTGGTGTTGATAGGTATTATATTATATTGTGGTGTTGATAGGTATTATATTATATTGTGGTGTTGATAGGTATTATATTATATTGTGGTGTTGATAGGTATTATATTATATTGTGGTGTTGATAGGTATTATATTATATTGTGGTGTTGATAGGTATTATATTATATTGTGGTGTTGATAGGTATTATATTGTGTTGTTGATAGGTATTATATTATATTGTGGTGTTGATAGGTATTATATTATGATGTGGTGTTGATAGGTATTATATTATATTGTCGTGTTGATAGGTATTATATTATATTGTGTTGTTGATAGGTATTATATTATATTGTCGTGTTGATAGGTATTATATTATATTGTGTTGTTGATAGGTATTATATTATATTATGGTGTTAATAGGTATTATATTATGGTGTTGATAGGTATTATATTATGGTGTTGATAGGTATTATATTATATTGTGGTGTTGATAGGTATTATATTATATTGTGGTGTTGATAGGTATTATATTATATTGTGGTGTTGATAGGTATTATATTGTGGTGTTGATAGGTATTATATTGTGGTGTTGATAGGTATTATATTATATTGTGGTGTTGATAGGTATTATATTGTGGTGTTGATAGGTATTATATTATATTGTGGTGTTGATAGGTATTATATTGTGGTGTTGATAGGTATTATATTATATTGTGGTGTTGATAGGTATTATATTGTGGTGTTGATAGGTATTATATTATATTGTGGTGTTGATAGGTATTATATTATATTGTGGTATTATATTATATTGTGGTGTTGATAGGTATTATATTATATTGTGGTGTTGATAAGTATTATATTATATTGTGTTGTTGATAGGTATTATATTATATTGTCGTGTTGATAGGTATTATATTATATTGTGGTGTTGATAGGTATTATATTGTGGTGTTGATAGGTATTATATTATATTGTGTTGTTGATAGGTATTATATTATATTGTGGTGTTGATAGGTATTATATTGTGGTGTTGATAGGTATTATATTATATTGTGTTGTTGATAGGTATTCTATTGTGGTGTTGATAGGTATTATATTGTGGTGTTGATAGGTATTATATTATATTGTGTTGTTGATAGGTATTATATTGTGGTGTTGATAGGTATTATATTGTGGTGTTGATAGGTATTATATTGTGGTGTTGATAGGTATTATATTGTGGTGTTGATAGGTATTATATTGTGGTGTTGATAGGTATTATATTGTGGTGTTGATAGGTATTATATTATATTGTGTTGTTGATAGGTATTATATTATATTGTGTTGTTGATAGGTATTATATTATATTGTGGTGTTGATAGGTATTATATTATATTGTGGTGTTGATAGGTATTATATTATATTGTGGTGTTGATAGGTATTATATTGTGGTGTTGATAGGTATTATATTGTGGTGTTGATAGGTATTATATTATATTGTGTTGTTGATAGGTATTATATTATATTGTGGTGTTGATAGGTATTATATTGTGGTGTTGATAGGTATTATATTATATTGTGGTGTTGATAGGTATTATATTATATTGTGGTGTTGATAGGTATTATATTATATTGTGGTGTTGATAGGTATTATATTATATTGTGGTGTTGATAGGTATTATATTGTGGTGTTGATAGGTATTATATTATATTGTGGTGTTGATAGGTATTATATTGTGGTGTTGATAGGTATTATACTATGGTGTTAATAGGTATTATATTATATTGTGGTGTTGATAGGTATTATATTATATGTGGTGTTGATAGGTATTATATTATATTGTGGTGTTGATAGGTATTATATTATATTGTGGTGTTGATAGGTGTTATATTATATTGTGGTGTTGATAGGTATTATATTATATTGTGGTGTTGATAGGTATTATATTATATTATGGTGTTGATAGGTATTATATTATATTGTGGTGTTGATAGGTATTATATTATATGTGGTGTTGATAGGTATTATATTATATTGTGGTGTTGATAGGTATTATATTATATTGTGGTGTTGATAGGTGTTATATTATATTGTGGTGTTGATAGGTATTATATTGTGGTGTTGATAGGTATTATATTATATTGTGGTGTTGATAGGTATTATATTATATTGTGGTGTTGATAGGTATTATATTATATGTGGTGTTGATAGGTATTATATTGTGGTGTTGATAGGTATTATATTATATTGTGGTGTTGATAGGTATTATATTATATTGTGGTGTTGATAGGTATTATATTGTGGTGTTGATAGGTATTATATTATATTGTGGTGTTGATAGGTATTATATTGTGGTGTTGATAGGTATTATATTATATTGTGGTGTTGATAGGTATTATATTATATGTGGTGTTGATAGGTATTATATTATATTGTGGTGTATATAGGTATTATATTATATTGTGGTGTTGATAGGTATTATATTATATTGTGGTGTTGATAGGTAATATATTATATTGTGGTGTTGATAGGTATTATATTGTGGTGTTAATAGGTATTGTATTATATTGTGGTGTTGATAGGTATTATATTATATTGTGGTGTTGATAGGTATTATATTATATTGTGGTGTTGATAGGTATTATATTGTGGTGTTGATAGGTATTATATTGTGGTGTTGATAGGTATTATATTATATTGTGGTGTTGATAGGTATTATATTGTGGTGTTGATAGGTATTATATTATATTGTGGTGTTGATAGGTATTATATTATATTGTGGTGTTGATAGGTATTATATTATATGTGGTGTTGATAGGTATTATATTATATTGTGGTGTTGATAGGTAATATATTATATTGTGGTGTTGATAGGTATTATATTGTGGTGTTAATAGGTATTGTATTATATTGTGGTGTTGATAGGTATTATATTATATTGTGGTGTTAATAGGTATTGTATTATATTGTGGTGTTGATAGGTATTATATTGTGGTGTTGATAGGTATTATATTATATTGTGGTGTTGATAGGTATTATATTATATTGTGGTGTTGATAGGTATTATATTATATTGTGGTGTTGATAGGTATTGTATTGTGGTGTTGATAGGTATTATATTATATTGTGGTGTTGATAGGTATTATATTATATTGTGGTGTTGATAGGTATTATATTATATTGTGGTGTTGATAGGTATTGTATTATATTGTGGTGTTGATAGGTATTATATTATATTGTGGTGTTGATAGGTATTATATTATATTGTGGTGTTAATAGGTATTGTATTATATTGTGGTGTTGATAGGTATTATATTATATTGTGGTGTTAATAGGTATTGTATTATATTGTGGTGTTGATAGGTATTATATTATATTGTGGTGTTGATAGGTATTATATTGTGGTGTTGATAGGTATTATATTATATTGTGGTGTTGATAGGTATTATATTATATTGTGGTGTTAATAGGTATTATATTATATTGTGGTGTTGATAGGTATTATATTGTGGTGTTGATAGGTATTATATTGTGGTGTTAATAGGTATTATATTATATTGTGGTGTTGATAGGTATTATATTATATTGTGGTGTTGATAGGTATTATATTGTGGTGTTAATAGGTATTATATTATATTGTGGTGTTGATAGGTATTATATTGTGGTGTTGATAGGTATTATATTGTGGTGTTGATAGGTATTATATTATATTGTGGTGTTGATAGGTTAATATTGTGGTGTTGATAGGTATCATATTGTGGTGTTGATAGAATATAATATTGTGGTGTTGATAGGTATTATATTATATTGTGTTGTTGATAGGTATTATATTGTGGTGTTGATAGGTATTATATTATATTGTGGTGTTGATAGAATATAATATTGTGGTGTTGATAGGTATTATATTATATTGTGGTGTTGATAGGTATTATATTGTGTTGTTGATAGGTATTATATTGTGGTGTTGATAGGTATTATATTATATTGTGTTGTTGATAGGTATTATATTGTGGTGTTGATAGGTATTATATTATATTGTGGTGTTGATAGGTATTATATTGTGGTGGTGATAGGTATTATATTATATTGTGGTGTTGATAGGTATTATATTATATTGTGGTGTTGATAGGTATTATATTATATTGTCGTGTTGATAGGTATTATATTGTGGTGGTGATAGGTATTATATTATATTGTGGTGTTGATAGGTATTATATTATATTGTCGTGTTGATAGGTATTATATTATGGTGTTGATAGGTATTATATTATATTGTGGTGTTGATAGGTATTATATTATGGTGTTGAAAGGTATTATATTATATTGTGGTGTTGATAGGTATTATATTATATGTGGTGTTGATAGGTATTATATTATATTGTGGTGTTGATAGGTGTTATATTATATTGTGGTGTTGATAGGTATTATATTATATGTGGTGTTGATAGGTATTATATTATATTGTGGTGTTGATAGGTATTATATTATATTGTGGTGTTGATAGGTATTATATTATATTGTGGTGTTGATAGGTATTATATTATATTGTGGTGTTGATAGGTATTATATTATATTGTGGTGTTGATAGGTATTATATTATATGTGGTGTTGATAGGTATTATATTATATTGTGGTGTTGATAGGTATTATATTATATTGTGGTGTTGACAGGTATTATATTGTGGTGTTGATAGGTGTTATATTATATTGTGGTGTTGATAGGTATTATATTATATTGTGGTGTTTATAGGTATTATATTATATGTGGTGTTGATAGGTATTATATTATATTGTGGTGTTGATAGGTATTATATTATATTGTGGTGTTGATAGGTATTATATTATATGTGGTGTTGATAGGTATTATATTATATTGTGGTGTTGATAGGTATTATATTATATTGTGGTGTTGATAGGTATTATATTGTGGTGTTAATAGGTATTATATTATATGTGGTGTTGATAGGTATTATATTATATTGTGGTGTTGATAGGTATTATATTATATTGTGGTGTTGATAGGTATTATATTATATTGTGGTGTTGATAGGTATTATATTATATTGTGGTGTTGATAGGTATTATATTATATTGTGGTGTTGATAGGTATTATATTATATTGTGTTGTTGATAGGTATTATATTATATTGTGGTGTTGATAGGTTAATATTGTGGTGTTGATAGGTATTATATTATATTGTCGTGTTGATAGGTATTATATTATATGTGGTGTTGATAGGTATTATATTATATTGTGGTGTTGATAGGTATTATATTATATTGTGGTGTTGATAGGTATTATATTATATTGTGGTGTTGATAGGTATTATATTATATTGTGGTGTTGATAGGTATTATATTATATTGTGGTATTATATTATATTGTGGTGTTGATAGGTATTATATTATATTGTGGTGTTGATAGGTATTATATTGTGGTGTTGATAGGTATTATATTATATTGTCGTGTTGATAGGTATTATGTTATATGTGGTGTTGATAGGTATTATATTATATTGTGGTGTTGATAGGTATTATATTATATTGTGGTGTTGATAGGTATTATATTATATGTGGTGTTGATAGGTATTATATTATATTGTGGTGTTGATAGGTATTATATTATATGTGGTGTTGATAGGTATTATATTATATTGTGGTGTTGATAGGTATTATATTATATTGTGGTGTTGATAGGTATTATATTATATTGTGGTGTTGATAGGTATTATATTATATGTGGTGTTGATAGGTATTATATTATATTGTGGTGTTGATAGGTATTATATTATATTGTGGTGTTGATAGGTATTATATTGTGGTGTTAATAGGTATTATATTATATGTGGTGTTGATAGGTATTATATTATATTGTGGTGTTGATAGGTATTATATTATATTGTGGTGTTGATAGGTATTATATTGTGGTGTTAATAGGTATTATATTATATTGTGGTGTTGATAGATATTATATTATATTGTGGTGTTGATAGGTATTATATTATATTGTGGTGTTGATAGGTATTATATTATATTGTGGTATTATATTATATTGTGGTGTTGATAGGTATTATATTATATTGTGGTGTTGATAGGTATTATATTATATTGTGTTGTTGATAGGTATTATATTATATTGTGGTGTTGATAGGTTAATATTGTGGTGTTGATAGGTATTATATTATATTGTGGTGTTGATAGGTATTATATTATATTGTGGTGTTGATAGGTATTATATTATATTGTGGTGTTGATAGGTATTATATTATATTGTGGTGTTGATAGGTATTATATTATATTGTGGTGTTGATAGGTATTATATTATATTGTGGTATTATATTATATTGTGGTGTTGATAGGTATTATATTATATTGTGGTGTTGATAGGTATTATATTGTGGTGTTGATAGGTATTATATTATATTGTCGTGTTGATAGGTATTATATTATATGTGGTGTTGATAGGTATTATATTATATGTGGTGTTGATAGGTATTATATTATATTGTGGTGTTGATAGGTATTATATTATATTGTCGTGTTGATAGGTATTATATTATGTTGTGGTGTTGATAGGTATTATATTATATGTGGTGTTGATAGGTATTATATTATGTTGTGGTGTTGATAGGTATTATATTATATGTGGTGTTGATAGGTATTATATTATGTTGTGGTGTTGATAGGTATTATATTATATTGTGGTGTTGATAGGTATTATATTATATTGTGGTGTTGATAGGTATTATATTATATTGTGGTGTTGATAGGTATTATATTGTCGTGTTGATAGGTATTATATTATATTGTGGTATTATATTATATTGTGGTGTTGATAGGTATTATATTATATTGTGGTATTATATTATATTGTGGTGTTGATAGGTATTATATTATATTGTGGTGTTGATAGGTATTATATTGTGGTGTTGATAGGTATTATATTGTGGTGTTGATAGGTATTATATTATATGTGGTGTTGATAGGTATTATATTATATTGTGGTGTTGATAGGTATTATATTATATTGTGGTGTTGATAGGTATTATATTATATTGTGGTGTTGATAGGTATTATATTGTCGTGTTGATAGGTATTATATTATATGTGGTGTTGATAGGTATTATATTATATTGTGGTGTTGATAGGTATTATATTATATTGTGGTGTTGATAGGTATTATATTATATTGTGGTGTTGATAGGTATTATATTATATTGTGGTGTTGATAGGTATTATATTATATTGTGGTGTTGATAGGTATTATATTGTGGTGTTGATAGGTATTATATTGTGGTGTTGATAGGTATTATATTATATTGTGGTGTTGATAGGTATTATATTATATTGTGGTGTTGATAGGTATTATATTATATGTGGTGTTGATAGGTATTATATTATATTGTGGTGTTGATAGGTATTATATTATATTGTGGTGTTGATAGGTATTATATTATATTGTGGTGTTGATAGGTATTATATTATATTGTGGTGTTGATAGGTATTATATTATATTGTGGTGTTGATAGGTATTATATTGTGGTGTTGATAGGTATTATATTATATTGTCGTGTTGATAGGTATTATATTATATTGTGGTGTTGATAGGTATTATATTGTGGTGTTGATAGGTATTATATTATATTGTCGTGTTGATAGGTATTATATTATATTGTGGTGTTGATAGGTATTATATTGTCGTGTTGATAGGTATTATATTATATTGTGGTGTTGATAGGTATTATATTGTGGTGTTGATAGGTATTATATTATATTGTGGTGTTGATAGGTATTATATTATATTGTGGTGTTGATAGGTATTATATTATATTGTGGTGTTGATAGGTATTATATTATATTGTGGTGTTGATAGGTATTATATTGTGGTGTTGATAGGTATTATATTGTGGTGTTGATAGGTATTATATTATATTGTGTTGTTGATAGGTGTTATATTATATGTGGTGTTGATAGGTATTATATTATATGTGGTGTTGATAGGTATTATATTATATTGTGGTGTTGATAGGTATTATATTATATTGTGGTGTTGATAGGTATTATATTATATTGTGGTGTTGATAGGTATTATATTATATTATGGTGTTGATAGGTATTATATTATATTGTGGTGTTGATAGGTATTATATTATATTGTGGTGTTGATAGGTATTATATTATATTGTGGTGTTGATAGGTATTATATTGTGGTGTTGATAGGTATTATATTGTGGTGTTGATAGGTATTATATTATATTGTGGTGTTGATAGGTATTATATTGTGGTGTTGATAGGTATTATATTGTGGTGTTGATAGGTATTATATTATATTGTGGTGTTGATAGAATATAATATTGTGTTGTTGATAGGTATTATATTGTGTTGTTGATAGGTATTATATTGTGTTGTTGATAGGTATTATATTGTGTTGTTGATAGTTATTATATTGTGGTGTTGATAGGTATTATATTGTGGTGTTGATAGGTATTATATTGTGGTGTTGATAGGTATTATATTATGGTGTTGATAGGTATAATATTGTGGTGTTGATAGGTATAACATTTTGGCATGTGGTGTTGCACCCCTTTCATCTGTTATTCACCTCACATAACCCTCATAATATTACCGGTACCAGATGATGACGTCACGCTGTCTGCAGGCAGGACAATGACATCGCAGTGAGAGAGAGACAGAGGGAGGAATAGAAGGGAGAGGTAGTGCAAGACAGAATGACAGATGAGGGAGGGGGTCATTTCAGGGAGTGTCCTATTGTCACTGCCCTCTGCTCCAACCTCTATCTTCTCCTCCTCTCTGTTCAACTCTACTTGAGCCTATAGCCTCTGACAGGAAATACACGCCTCAGATCAGACATCACACACATCCTGGAAATGAGCTCACTAGAGGGGGAGAGAGAGAGAAAGACGTTTTAAATAACATCAATATTTATCTGTTAAACATTTTGAAATGTCTATCATTTCACAAATCTTCTTGAGTGTAATATTTACTGTTAATTTCATTTTTTTGTTGTTGTTTTTGTTTCTTCTCACTTTTGTTTATTGTTTGTTTCTGTGGCTTTGGCAATGTAAACATACACTGATTGTACAAAACATTAAGATCACCTTCCTAATATTGAGTTTCATGCCTCCCTTGTCCCCTCAGAACAGTCTCAGTTCATCGGGGCAGGGACTCTACAAGGTGTCCAAAGTGTTCCACAGGGATGCTGGCCCATGTAAGGCTCCAATGCTTCCCACAGTTGTGTCAAGTTGGCTGGATGTCCTTTGGGTGGTGGACCATTCTTGATACACACGGGAAAACTTAAATATTTTGTCTTGCCCGTTCACCCTCTGAAAGTGACACTTACACAATACACAAAGCAAAGAAAGAACGTGGGAGCGGGGAGGAGATGGAGAGAATGGGGACAGGGGAGGAGAGAGAGAGAACGGGGACAGGGGAGGAGAGAGAGAGAACGGGGAGAGGGGAGGAGAGAGAGAGAACGGGGACAGGGGAGGAGAGAGAGAACGGGGAGAGGGGAGGAGAGAGAGAACGGGGAGAGGGGAGGAGAGAGAGAGAACGGGGAGAGGGGAGGAGAGAGAGAGAACGGGGAGAGGGGAGGAGAGAGAGAGAACGGGGACAGGGGAGGAGAGAGAGAGAACGGGGAGAGGGGAGGAGAGAGAGAGAACGGGGACAGGGGAGGAGAGAGAGAGAACGGGGAGAGGGGAGGAGAGAGAGAGAAAGGGGACAGGGGAGGAGAGAGAGAGAATGGGGACAGGGGAGGAGAGAGAGAGAATGGGGACAGGGGAGGAGAGAGAGAATGCAGAGAGGGGAGGAGAGAGAGAGAACGGGGACAGGGGAGGAGAGAGAGAGAATGGGGACAGGGGAGGAGAGAGAGAGAATGGGGACGGGGAGGAGAGAGAGAGAATGGGGACAGGGGAGGAGAGAGAGAGAATGGGGACAGGGGAGGAGAGAGAGAGAACGGGGACAGGGGAGGAGAGAGAGAGAACGGGGACAGGGGAGGAGAGAGAGAACGGGGACAGGGGAGGAGAGAGAGAGAACGGGGAGAGGGGAGGAGATGGAGAATGGGGATAGGGGAGGAGAGTGAGAGAACGGGGAGAGGGGAGGAGATGGAGAATGGGGACAGGGGAGGAGATGGAGAGAATGGGGAGAGGGGAGGAGATGGAGAATGGGGACAGGGGAGGAGAGAGAGAGAACGGGGAGAGGGAAGGAGATGGAGAGAATGGGGACAGGGGAGGAGAGAGAGAGAATGGGGACAGGGGAGGAGAGAGAGAGAATGGGGAGAGGGGAGGAGAGAGAGAGAATGGGGACAGGGGAGGAGAGAGAGAGAATGGGGACAGGGGAGGAGAGAGAGAGAACGGGGACAGGGGAGGAGAGAGAGAGAACGGGGAGAGGGGAGGAGAGAGAGAGAATGGGGACAGGGGAGGAGAGAGAGAGAACGGGGAGAGAGGAGGAGATGGAGAGAATGGGGAGAGGGGAGGAGATGGAGAATGGGGACAGGGGAGGAGAGAGAGAGAACGGGGAGAGGGGAGGAGATGGAGAATGGGGACAGGGGAAGAGATGGAGAGAATGGGGAGAGGGGAGGAGATGGAGAATGGGGACAGGGGAGGAGAGAGAGAACGGGGAGAGGGGAGGAGATGGAGAATGGGGACAGGGGAGGAGATGGAGAGAATGGGGAGAGGGGAGGAGATGGAGAATGGGGACAGGGGAGGAGAGAGAGAGAACGGGGAGAGGGGAGGAGATGGAGAGAATGGGGACAGGGGAGGAGAGAGAGAGAATGGGGAGAGGGGAGGAGAGAGAGAGAACGGGGGGAGGAGAGAGAGAGAACGGGGAGAGGGGAGGAGATGGAGAATGGGGACAGTGGAGGAGAGAGAGAGAATGGGGACAGGGGAGGAGAGAGAGAGAATGGGGAGAGGGGAGGAGATGGAGAATGGGGACAGGGGAGGAGAGAGAGAGAACGGGGAGAGGGGAGGAGATGGAGAGAATGGGGAGAGGGGAGGAGATGGAGAATGGGGACAGGGGAGGAGAGAGAGAGAACGGGGAGAGGGGAGGAGATGGAGAATGGGGACAGGGGAGGAGAGAGAGAGAGAACGGGGAGAGGGGAGGAGAGAGAGAGAACGGGGAGAGGGGAGGAGAGAGAGAGAACGGGGAGAGGGGAGGAGAAGGAGAATGGGGACAAGGGAGGAGATGGAGAGAATGGGGAGAGGGGAGGAGATGGAGAATGGGGACAGGGGAGGAGAGAGAGAGAACAGGGAGAGTGGAGGAGATGGAGAATGGGGACAGCGGAGGAGATGGAGAGAATGGGGAGAGGGGAGGAGATGGAGAATGGGGACAGGGGAGGAGAGAGAGAGAACGGGGAGAGGGGAGGAGATGGAGAGAATGGGGACAGGGGAGGAGAGAGAGAGAATGGGGAGAGGGGAGGAGAGAGAGAGAATGGGGACAGGGGAGGAGAGAGAGAGAACGGGGAGAGGGGAGGAGAGAGAGAGAATGGGGACAGGGGAGGAGAGAGAGAGAAAGGGGAGAGGGGAGGAGAGAGAGAGAATGGGGACAGGGGAGGAGAGAGAGAGAACGGGGAGAGGGGAGGAGATGGAGAGAATGGGGAGAGGGGAGGAGATGGAGAAGGGGGACAGGGGAGGAGAGAGAGAACGGGGAGAGGGGAGGAGAGCGAGAGAACGGGGAGGAGATGGAAAATGGGGACAGGGGAGGAGATGGAGAGAATGGGGAGAGGGGAGGAGATGGAGAATGGGGACAGGGGAGGAGAGAGAGAGAACGGGGAGAGGGGAGGAGAGCGAGAGAACGGGGAGGAGATGGAAAATGGGGACAGGGGAGGAGATGGAGAGAATGGGGAGAGGGGAGGAGATGGAGAATGGGGACAGGGGAGGAGAGAGAGAGAACAGGGAGAGGGGAGGAGATGGAGAATGGGGACAGGGGAGGAGATGGAGAGAATGGGGAGAGCGGAGGAGATGGAGAATGGGGACAGGGGAGGAGAGAGAGAGAACGGGGAGAGGGGAGGAGATGGAGAGAATGGGGACAGGGGAGGAGAGAGAGAGAACGGGGAGAGGCGAGGAGATGGAGAATGGGGACAGGGGAGGAGAGAGAATGGGGACAGGGGAGGGAGAGAGAGAATGGGGACAGGGGAGGAGATGGAGAATGGGGACAGGGGAGGAGAGAGAGAGAATGGGGACAGGGGAGGAGATGGAGAATGGGGACAGGGGAGGAGAGAGAGAGAACGGGGAGAGGGGAGGAGATGGAGAATGGGGACATTGGTGGAGAGAGAGAGAACGGGGACAGGGGAGGAGAGAGAGAGAATGGGGAGAGGGGAGGAGATGGAGAATGGGGACAGGGGAGGAGAGAGAGAGAACGGGGAGAGGCGAGGAGATGGAGAGAATGGGGACAGGGGAGGAGAGAGAGAGAATAGGGAGAGGGGAGGAGAGAGAGAGAACGAGGAGGAGATGGAGAATGGGGACAGGGGAGGAGAGAGAGAGAACGGGGAGAGGGGAGGAGAGAGAGAACGGGGAGCGGGGAGGAGAAGGAGAATGGGGACAGGGGAGGAGATGGAGAGAATGGGGAGAGGGGAGGAGATGGAGAATGGGGACAGGGGAGGAGAGAGAGAGAACAGGGACAGGGGAGGAGATGGAGAGAATGGGGAGAGGGGAGGAGATGGAGAATGGGGACAGGGGAGGAGAGAGAGAGAACAGGGAGAGGGGAGGAGATGGAGAATGGGGAGAGAATCGTGAGAGGGGAGGAGATGGAGAATGGGGACAATGGAGGAGAGAGAGAGAACGGGGAGAGGGGAGGAGATGGAGAGAATGGGGACAGGGGAGGAGAGAGAGAGAATGGGGACAGGGGAGGAGAGAGAGAGAATGGGGACAGGGGAGGAGAGAGAGAGAACGGGGAGAGGGGAGGAGAGAGAGAGAATGGGGACAGGGGAGGAGAGAGAGAACGGGGAGAGGGGAGGAGAGAGAGAGAGAGGGGAGGAGAGAGAGAGAACGGGGAGAGGGGAGGAGATGGAGAATGGGGACAGTGGAGGAGAGAGAGAGAATGGGGACAGGGGAGGAGAGAGAGAGAGAATGGGGAGAGGGGAGGAGATGGAGAATGGGGACAGGGGAGGAGAGAGAGAGAACGGGGAGAGGCGAGGAGATGGAGAGAATGGGGACAGGGGAGGAGAGAGAGAGAATGGGGAGAGGGGAGGAGGGAGAGAGAACGGGGAGAGGGGAGGAGATGGAGAATGGGGACAGGGGAGGAGAGAGAGAGAACGGGGAGAGGGGAGGAGAGAGAGAGAACGGGGAGAGGGGAGGAGAGAGAGAGAACGGGGAGAGGGGAGGAGAAGGAGAATAGGGACAGGGGAGGAGATGGAGAGAATGGGGAGAGGGGAGGAGATGGAGAATGGGGACAGGGGAGGAGAGAGAGAGAACAGGGAGAGTGGAGGAGATGGAGAATGGGGACAGGGGAGGAGATGGAGAGAATGGGGCAAGGGGAGGAGATGGAGAATGGGGACAGGGGAGGAGAGAGAGAGAACGGGGAGAGGGGAGGAGATGGAGAGAATGGGGACAGGGAAGGAGAGAGAGAGAATGGGGAGAGGGGAGGAGAGAGAGAGAATGGGGACAGGGGAGGAGAGAGAGAGAACGGGGAGAGGGGAGGAGAGAGAGAGAATGGGGACAGGGGAGGAAAGAGAGAGAACGGGGAGAGGGGAGGAGAGAGAGAGAATGGGGACAGGGGAGGAGAGAGAGAGAACGGGGAGAGGGGAGGAGATGGAGACAATGGGGAGAGGGGAGGAGATGGAGAATGGGGACAGGGGAGGAGAGAGAGAGAACGGGGAGAGGGGAGGAGAGAGAGAGAACGGGGAGAGGGGAGGAGAGAGAGAGAACGGGGAGAGGGGAGGAGAGAGAGAGAACGGGGAGAGGGGAGGAGATGGAAAATGGGGACAGGGGAGGAGATGGAGAGAATGGGGAGAGGGGAGGAGATGGAGAATGGGGACAGGGGAGGAGAGAGAGAGAACGGGGAGAGTGGAGGAGATGGAGAATGGGGACAGGGTAGGAGATGGAGAGAATGGGGAGAGGGGAGGAGATGGAGAATGGGGACAGGGGAGGAGATGGAGAGAATATGGACAGGGGAGGAGAGAGAGAGAATGGGGAGAGGGGAGGAGAGAGAGAGAACGGGGAGAGGAGAGAGAGAGAACGGGGAGGGGAGGAGATGGAGAATGGGGACAGGGGAGGAGAGAGAGAGAATGGGGACAGGGGAGGAGAGAGAGAGAATGGGGAGAGGGGAGGAGAGAGAGAATGGGGACAGGGGAGGAGAGAGAGAGAATGGGGAGAGGGGAGGAGAGAGAGAGAACGGGGAGAGGGGAGGAGATGGAGAGAATGGGGACAGGGGAGGAGAGAGAGAGAATGGGGAGAGGGGAGGAGAGAGAGAGAACGGGGGGAGGAGAGAGAGAGAACGGGGAGAGGGGAGGAGATGGAGAATGGGGACAGTGGAGGAGAGAGAGAGAACAGGGAGAGTGGAGGAGATGGAGAATGGGGACAGGGGAGGAGATGGAGAGAATGGGGCAAGGGGAGGAGATGGAGAATGGGGACAGGGGAGGAGAGAGAGAGAACGGGGAGAGGGGAGGAGATGGAGAGAATGGGGACAGGGAAGGAGAGAGAGAGAATGGGGAGAGGGGAGGAGAGAGAGAGAATGGGGACAGGGGAGGAGAGAGAGAGAACGGGGAGAGGGGAGGAGAGAGAGAGAATGGGGACAGGGGAGGAAAGAGAGAGAACGGGGAGAGGGGAGGAGAGAGAGAGAATGGGGACAGGGGAGGAGAGAGAGAGAACGGGGAGAGGGGAGGAGATGGAGACAATGGGGAGAGGGGAGGAGATGGAGAATGGGGACAGGGGAGGAGAGAGAGAGAACGGGGAGAGGGGAGGAGAGAGAGAGAACGGGGAGAGGGGAGGAGAGAGAGAGAACGGGGAGAGGGGAGGAGAGAGAGAGAACGGGGAGAGGGGAGGAGATGGAAAATGGGGACAGGGGAGGAGATGGAGAGAATGGGGAGAGGGGAGGAGATGGAGAATGGGGACAGGGGAGGAGAGAGAGAGAACGGGGAGAGTGGAGGAGATGGAGAATGGGGACAGGGTAGGAGATGGAGAGAATGGGGAGAGGGGAGGAGATGGAGAATGGGGACAGGGGAGGAGATGGAGAGAATATGGACAGGGGAGGAGAGAGAGAGAATGGGGAGAGGGGAGGAGAGAGAGAGAACGGGGAGAGGAGAGAGAGAGAACGGGGAGGGGAGGAGATGGAGAATGGGGACAGGGGAGGAGAGAGAGAGAATGGGGACAGGGGAGGAGAGAGAGAGAATGGGGAGAGGGGAGGAGAGAGAGAATGGGGACAGGGGAGGAGAGAGAGAGAATGGGGAGAGGGGAGGAGAGAGAGAGAACGGGGAGAGGGGAGGAGATGGAGAGAATGGGGACAGGGGAGGAGAGAGAGAGAATGGGGAGAGGGGAGGAGAGAGAGAGAACGGGGGGAGGAGAGAGAGAGAACGGGGAGAGGGGAGGAGATGGAGAATGGGGACAGTGGAGGAGAGAGAGAGAATGGGGACAGGGGAGGAGAGAGAGAGAATGGGGAGAGGGGAGGAGATGGAGAATGGGGACAGGGGAGGAGAGAGAGAGAACGGGGAGAGGGGAGGAGATGGGGAGAGGGGAGGAGATGGAGAATGGGGACAGGGGAGGAGAGAGAGAGAATGGGGAGAGGGGAGGAGATGGAGAATGGGGACAGGGGAGGAGAGAGAGAGAGAACGGGGAGAGGGGAGGAGAAGGAGAATGGGGACAAGGGAGGAGATGGAGAGAATGGGGAGAGGGGAGGAGATGGAGAATGGGGACAGGGGAGGAGAGAGAGAGAACAGGGAGAGTGGAGGAGATGGAGAATGGGGACAGGGGAGGAGATGGAGAGAATGGGGAGAGGGGAGGAGATGGAGAATGGGGACAGGGGAGGAGAGAGAGAGAACGGGGAGAGGGGAGGAGATGGAGAGAATGGTGACAGGGGAGGAGAGAGAGAGAATGGGGAGAGGGGAGGAGAGAGAGAGAATGGGGACAGGGGAGGAGAGAGAGAGAACGGGGAGAGGGGAGGAGAGAGAGAATGGGGACAGGGGAGGAGAGAGAGAGAACGGGGAGAGGGGAGGAGAGAGAGAGAACGGGGAGAGGGGAGGAGAGAGAGAGAATGGGGACAGGGGAGGAGAGAGAGAGAACGGGGAGAGGGGAGGAGATGGAGAGAATGGGGAGATGGGAGGAGATGGAGAATGGGGACAGGGGAGGAGAGAGAGAGAACGAGGAGAGAGAGAGAACGGGGAGAGGGGAGGAGAGAGAGAGAACGGGGAGGAGATGGAAAATGGGGACAGGGGAGGAGATGGAGAGAATGGGGAGAGGGGAGGACATGGAGAATGGGGACAGGGGAGGAGAGAGAGAGAACGGGGAGAGGGGAGGAGATGGAGAATGGGGACAGGGGAGGAGATGGAGAGAATGGGGAGAGGGGAGGAGATGGAGAATGGGGACAGGGGAGGAGAGAGAGAACGGGGAGAGGGGAGGAGATGGAGAGAATGGGGACAGGGGAGGAGAGAGAGAGAATGGGGAGAGGGGAGGAAAGAGAGAGAACGGGGAGAGGGGAGGAGAGAGAGAGAACGGGGAGGGGAGGAGATGGAGAATGGGGACAGGGGAGGAGAGAGAGAGAATGGGGACAGGGGAGGAGAGAGAGAGAATGGGGAGAGGGGAGGAGATGGAGAATGGGGACAGGGGAGGAGAGAGAGAGAACGGGGAGAGGCGAGGAGATGGAGAGAATGGGGACAGGGGAGGAGAGAGAGAGAATGGGGAGAGGGGAGGAGAGAGAGAGAACGGGGAGAGGGGAGGAGATGGAGAATGGGGACAGGGGAGGAGAGAGAGAGAACGGGGAGAGGGGAGGAGAGAGAGAGAACGGGGAGAGGGGAGGAGAAGGAGAATGGGGACAGGGGAGGAGATGGAGAGAATGGGGAGAGGGGAGGAGATGGAGAATGGGGACAGGGGAGGAGAGAGAGAGAACAGGGACAGGGGAGGAGATGGAGAGAATGGGGAGAGGGGAGGAGATGGAGAATGGGGACAGGGGAGGAGAGAGAGAGATCAGGGAGAGGGGAGGAGATGGAGAATGGGGATTGAATGGGGAGAGGGGAGGAGATGGAGAATGGGGACAGGGGAGGAGAGAGAGAGAACGGGGAGAGGGGAGGAGATGGAGAGAATGGGGACAGGGGAGGAGAGAGAGAGAATGGGGAGAGGGGAGGAGAGAGAGAGAATGGGGACAGGGGAGGAGAGAGAGAGAACGGGGAGAGGGGAGGAGAGAGAGAGAATGGGGACAGGGGAGGAGAGAGAGAACGGGGAGAGGGGAGGAGAGAGAGAGAACGGGGAGAGGGGAGGAGATGGAGAATGGGGACAGTGGAGGAGAGAGAGAGAATGGGGACAGGGGAGGAGAGAGAGAGAATGGGGAGAGGGGAGGAGATGGAGAATGGGGACAGGGGAGGAGAGAGAGAGAACGGGGAGAGGCGAGGAGATGGAGAGAATGGGGACAGGGGAGGAGAGAGAGAGAATGGGGAGAGGGGAGGAGGGAGAGAGAACGGGGAGAGGGGAGGAGATGGAGAATGGGGACAGGGGAGGAGAGAGAGAGAACGGGGAGAGGGGAGGAGAGAGAGAGAACGGGGAGAGGGGAGGAGAGAGAGAGAACGGGGAGAGGGGAGGAGAGGGAGAATGGGGACAGGGGAGGAGATGGAGAGAATGGGGAGAGGGAAGGAGATGGAGAATGGGGACAGGGGAGGAGAGAGAGAGAACAGGGAGAGTGGAGGAGATGGAGAATGGGGACAGGGTAGGAGATGGAGAGAATGGGGCGAGGGGAGGAGATGGAGAATGGGGACAGGGGAGGAGAGAGAGAGAACGGGGAGAGGGGAGGAGATGGAGAGAATGGGGACAGGGGAGGAGAGAGAGAGAATGGGGAGAGGGGAGGAGAGAGAGAGAATGGGGACAGGGGAGGAGAGAGAGAGAACGGGGAGAGGGGAGGAGAGAGAGAGAATGGGGACAGGGGAGGAAAGAGAGAGAACGGGGAGAGGGGAGGAGAGAGAGAGAATGGGGACAGGGGAGGAGAGAGAGAGAACGGGGAGATGGGAGGAGATGGAGAGAATGGGGAGAGGGGAGGAGATGGAGAATGGGGACAGGGGAGGAGAGAGAGAGAACGGGGAGAGGGGAGGAGAGAGAGAGAACGGGGAGAGGGGAGGAGAGAGAGAGAACGGGGAGAGGGGAGGAGAGAGAGAGAACAGGGAGAGGGGAGGAGATGGAAAATGGGGACAGGGGAGGAGATGGAGAGAATGGGGAGAGGGGAGGAGATGGAGAATGGGGACAGGGGAGGAGAGAGAGAGAACGGGGAGAGGGGAGGAGATGGAGAATGGGGACAGGGTAGGAGATGGAGCGAATGGGGAGAGGGGAGGAGATGGAGAATGGGGACAGGGGAGGAGAGAGAGAGAACGGGGAGAGGGGAGGAGATGGAGAGAATGGGGACAGGGGAGGAGAGAGAGAGAATGGGGAGAGGGGAGGAGAGAGAGAGAACGGGGAGAGGAGAGAGAGAGAACGGGGAGGGGAGGAGATGGAGAATGGGGACAGGGGAGGAGAGAGAGAGAATGGGGACATGGGAGGAGAGAGAGAGAATGGGGACATGGGAGGAGAGAGAGAGAATGGGGAGAGGGGAGGAGAGAGAGAATGGGGACAGGGGAGGAGAGAGAGAGAATGGGGAGAGGGGAGGAGAGAGAGAGAATGGGGAGAGGGGAAGAGATGGAGAATGGGGACAGGGGAGGAGAGAGAGAGAACGGGGAGAGGGGAGGAGAGAGAGAGAACGGGGAGAGGGGAGGAGAAGGAGAATGGGGACAGGGGAGGAGATGGAGAGAATGAGGAGAGGGGAGGAGATGGAGAATGGGGACAGGGGAGGAGAGAGAGAGAACAGGGACAGGGGAGGAGATGGAGAATGGGGACAGGGGAGGAGATGGAGAGAATGGGGAGGAGATGGAGAATGGGGACAGGGGAGGAGAGAGAGAGAACGGGGAGAGGGGAGGAGATGGAGAGAATGGGGACAGGGGAGGAGAGAGAGAGAACGGGGAGAGGGGAGAGGGGAGGAGATGGAGAGAATGGGGACAGGGGAGGAGAGAGAGAGAATGGGGAGAGGGGAGGAGCGAGAGAGAATGGGGACAGGGGAGGAGAGAGAGAGAACGGGGAGAGGGGAGGAGAGAGAGAGAATGGGGACAGGGGAGGAGAGAGAGAGAACGGGGAGAGGGGAGGAGAGAGAGAGAATGGGGACAGGGGAGGAGATGGAGAATGGGGACAGGGGAGGAGAGAGAGAGAACGGGGACAGGGGAGGAGAGAGAGATAACGGGGAGAGGGGAGGAGACAGAGAGAATGGGGACAGGGGAGGAGAGAGAGAGAACGGGGACAGGGGAGGAGAGAGAGAGAATGGGGACAGGGGAGGAGAGAGAGAACGGGGACAGGGGAGGAGAGAGAGAGAATGGGGACAGGGGAGGAGAGAGAGAGAACGGGGACAGGGGAGGAGAGAGAGAGAACGGGGACAGGGGAGGAGAGAGAGAGAACGAGGAGAGGGGAGGAGAGAGAGAGAATGGGGACAGGGGAGGAGAGAGAGAGAACGGGGACAGGGGAGTAGAGAGAGAAAATGGGGACAGGGGAGGAGAGAGAGAGAACGGGGAGAGGGGAGGAGATGGAGAGAATGGGGAGAGGGGAGGAGATGGAGAATGGGGACAGGGGAGGAGAGAGAGAGAACGGGGAGAGGGGAAGAGAGAGAGAGAACAGGGAGAGGGGAGGAGATGGAGAATGGGGACAGGGGAGGAGATGGAGAGAATGGGGAGAGGGGAGGAGATGGAGAATGGGGACAGGGGAGGAGAGAGAGAGAACGGGGAGAGGGGAGGAGTTGGAGAATGGGGACAGGGGAGGAGATGGAGAGAATGGGGAGAGGGGAGGAGATGGAGAATGGGGACAGGGGAGGAGGGAGAGAGAACGGGGAGAGGGGAGGAGATGGAGAGAATGGGGACAGGGGAGGAGAGAGAGAGAATGGGGAGAGGGGAGGAGAGAGAGAGAATGGGGAGAGGGGAGGAGAGAGAGAGAACGGGGAGAGGGGAGGAGATGGAGAATGGGGACAGGGGAGGAGAGAGAGAGAGAATGGGGACAGGGGAGGAGAGAGAGAGAATGGGGAGAGGGGAGGAGATGTAGAATGGGGAGAGGGGAGGAGATGGAGAATGGGGACAGGGGAGGAGAGAGAGAGAACGGGGAGAGGGGAGGAGATGGAGAATGGGGACAGGGGAGGAGAGAGAGAGAACGGGGAGAGGGGAGGAGATGGAGAATGGGGACAGGGGAGGAGAGAGAGAGAACGGGGACAGGGGAGGAGATGGAGAATGGGGACAGGGGAGGAGATGGAGAGAATGGGGACAGGGGAGGAGATGGAGAATGGGGACAGGGGAGGAGAGAGAGAGAACGGGGAGAGGGGAGGAGATGGAGAGAATGGGGACAGGGGAGGAGAGAGAGAGAACGGGGAGAGGCGAGGAGATGGAGAATGGGGACAGGGGAGGAGAGAGAATGGGGACAGGGGAGGAGAGAGAGAGAATGGGGACAGGGGAGGAGATGGAGAATGTGGACAGGGGAGGAGAGAGAGAGAATGGGGACAGGGGAGGAGATGGAGAATGGGGACAGGGGAGGAGAGAGAGAGAACGGGGAGAGGGGAGGAGATGGAGAATGGGGACATTGGTGGAGAGAGAGAGAACGGGGACAGGTGAGGAGATGGAGAATGGGGACAGGGGAGGAGAGAGAGAGAACGGGGACAGGGGAGAAGATGGAGAATGGGGAGAGGGGAGGAGAGAGAGAACGGGGACAGGGGAGGAGAGAGAGAGAACGGGGACAGGGGAGGAGATGGAGAGAACGGGGACAGGGGAGGAGATGGAGAATGGGGAGAGGGGAGGAGAGAGAGAGAACGGGGAGAGGGGAGAAGATGGAGAATGGGGACAGGGGAGGAGAGAGAGAGAGAACGGGGAGAGGGGAGGAGATGAGGAATGGTGACAGGGGAGGAGAGAGAGAGAAGGGGGAGAGGGGAGGAGATGGAGAGAATGGGGGGAGGAGAGAGAGAATGGGGAAAAGGGGAGGAGATAGAGGGGAGGAGAGAGAGAATGGGGAGAGAGGGGAGAAGAGAGAATGGGGAGAGGGGAGAAGAGAGAGAATGAGGAGAGGGGAGTAGAGAGAGAGAATGGGGGAGAGGTGAGGAGAGAGATTGAACGGGCGAGAGGGGAGGAGAGAGAGAGAGCGTGGGAGAGCGAGAGAGCGGGGAGAGGGGAGGAGAGAGAAAACGGGGAGAGGGGAGGAGATGGAGAGAATGGGGACGGGGAGGAGAGAGAGAGAATGGGGAGAGGGGAGGAGAGAGAGAGAACGGGGAGAGGGGAGGAGATGGAGAATGGGGACAGGGGAGGAGAGAGAAAGAGAGGGGTAGATGGGAGGAGAGAGAGAGAACGGGGAGAGGGGAGGAGATGGAGAATGGGGACAGGGGAGGAGAGAGAAAGAGAGGGGTAGATGGGAGGACAGAGAACGGTGAGAGGGAAGGAGAGTGAGAGAACGGGGGAGAGGGGAGGAGAGAGAGAGAATGGGGGAGAGTGGAGGGCAGAATGGGGGAAAGTGAGAGAATGGGGAGATGAGAGAGGGGAGAGAGAGAACGGGAGAGTGGAGAGGGGAGGGAGAGGGGAGAGGGGAGAGAGAGAACGGGCGAGAGGGGAGAGAGAGAACGGGGAGAGTGGAGAGGGGAGAGAGAGAACGGGGGAGAGGGGAGAGAGAGAACAGGGGAGAGGTGAGAGAGAGAGTCAGAGATAGAGATAATCCGAGGGAGAAAACATCAGGAGCAGATCTATGTTAAACTGGTTGTGTCTGTGTGTGTTTGTGTGTGTGTGTGTGAGTGTGTGTGTGTGTGTGTGTGTGTGTGTGTGTGTGTGTGTGTGTGTGTGTGTGTGTGTGTGTGTGTGTGTGTGTGTGTGTGTGTGTGTGTGTGTTTGTTTGTGAGTAGATAGTAGCAGTACACACATAACAGAATGCACACACACTCTCTCTGTCTCTGTCTCTCTGTCTCTCTCTGTCTGTCTCTCTCTGTCTCTCTCTCTGTCTCTCTCTCTCTCTGTCTCTCTCTCTCTGTCTCTCTCTCTTTCTCTCTCTCTTTCTCTCTCTCTCTCTCTCGCTCTCTCTCTCTCTCCCTCTCTCTCTCTCTCTCCCTCTCTCTCTCTCTCTCTCTCCCTCTCTCGCTCTAGCCTAAGACAAAACAGATAGGGCGGCCAGCGAGAGGGCTAGTGGGAAGCAATCTGACGTCATCCCTGATGCTTCACAATTAAATCATCTTTAACTCTATAACGCTGACTCTATATCACTGAATATATAACTTTATATATATATATATATATATATATATATATATATAAATCTGTGTATTCCTCCAAAGCTCAGTTATCCTGAGTCTGCACAACTCTGCCAGGACCTAGGATCAAGGGAGACACTCAAGTGTTTTAGTACTATATCTCTTGACACAATGATGAAAATAATCATGGCCTCTAAACCTTCAAGCTGCATACTGGACCCTATTCCAACTAAACTACTGAAAGAGCTGGTTCCTGTGCTTGGCCCTCCTATGTTGAACATAATAAACGGCTCTCTATCCACCGGATGTGTACCAAACTCACTAAAAGTGGCAGTAATAAAGCTTCTCTTGAAAAAGCCAAACCTTGACCCAGAAAATATAAAAACTATCAGCCTATATCAAATCTCCATTCCTCTCAAACATTTTAGAAAAAGCTGTTGCGCAGCAACTCACTGCCTTCCTGAAGACAATCTATACGGAATTCTTCAGTCTGGTTTTAGTCTGGTTTTAGACCCCATTATAGCACTGACTGCACTTGTGAAGGTGGTAAATGACCTTTTAATGGCATCAGACCGAGGCTCTGCATCTGTCCTCGTGCTTCTAGACCATAGTGCTGCTTTTGATACCATCGATCACAACATTCTTTTGGAGAGATTGGAAACCCAAATTGGTCTACACAGACAAGTTCTGGCCTTGTTTAGATCTTATCTGTCAGAAAGATATCAGTTTGTCTCTGTGGATGGTTTGTCCTCTGACAAATCAACTGTAAATGTCGGTGTTCCTCAAGGTTCCGTTTTATGACCACTATTGTTTTCACTATATATTTTACCTCTTGGGGATGTCATTTGAAAACATAATGTTAACTTTCACTGCTATGCGGATGACACACAGCTGAACATTTCAATGAAACATGGTGATGCCCCAAAATTGCCCTCCCTGGAAGAATGTGTTTCAGACATAAGGAAGTGGATGGCTGCAAACATTCTACTTTTAAACTCGGACAAAACAGAGATGCTTGTTCTAGGTCCCAAGAAACAAAGAGATCTTCTTTTGAATCTGACAATTAATCTTGATGGTTGTACAGTCTTCTCAAATAAAACCGTGAAGGACCTCTGCGTTACTCTGGACCTTGATCTCTCTTTTGACGAACAGATCAAGACTGTTTCAAGGACATGTCATGCCCTGACCTTAGAGAGACGTTTTATTTCTCTATTTGGTTAGGTCAGGGTGTGATTTGGGTGGGCATTCTAGTTTATGAAAAAATATTAAATAAGATAAAATCTATGTTTTCTATTTCTTTGTTTTTCGCCGAGTGTGGTTCCCAATCAGAGGCAGCTGTCTATCGTTGTCTCTGATTGTGAATCATATTTAGGCAGCCTTTTTCCCACCTATGTTGTAGGTAATTATTTATTTTCTGTGTGTTTGTGTGTGTTTGTGTGTGTTTGTGCGTGTCTGTGTGTGTTTGTGTGTGTTTGTGTGTGTGTGTGTGTGTGTGTGTGTGTGTTTGTGTGTGTGTGTGTTTCTGTGTGTTTCTGTGTGTTTCTGTGTGTTTGTGTGTGTTTGTGTGTGTGTGTGTGTGTGTGCGTGTGTTTCTGTGTGTGTGTGTGTGTTTGTGTGTGTTTGTGTGTGTTTGTGTGTGTTTGTGTGTGTTTGTAAGTGTGTGTTTGTGTGTGTTTCTGTGTGTTTCTGTGTGTTTCTGTGTGTTTGTGTGTTTGTGTGTGTTTGTGTGTGTTTGTGTGTGTTTGTGTGTGTTTGTGTGTGTTTGTGTGTGTTTCTGTGTGTTTCTGTGTGTTTCTGTGTGTTTGTGTCATGTTCAGTTTCTGTTGACCTGTTTTTTTTGTGAAAGTTTCACTTTATTAAAAGATGTGTAATTACACGCACGCTGGGCCTTGGCTCATCTATGACAGGGTGTTTGAAAACAGTGAACGTGACACGACAGCTATTTTTACATCTGCATAACATTGCAAAAATCAGAAACTTCCTGTCCAAAATTGATGCAGAAAAATTAATCCATGCTTTTGTCACTTCTAGGTTAGACTACTGCAATGCTCTACTTTCCGGCTACCCGGATAAAGCACTAAATAAACTTCAGTTAGTGCTAAATACGGCTGCTAGAATCCTGACTAGAACCAAAACATTTTACCATATTACTCCAGTGCTAGTCTCCCTACACTGGCTTCCTGTTAAGGCAAGGGCAGATGTTAAGGTTTTACTGCTAACCTACAAAGCATTACTTGGGCTTGCTCCTACCTATCTCTCTGATTTGGTCCTGTCGTACATACCTACACGTACGCTACGGTCACAAGACGCAGGCCTCCTAATTGTCCCTAGAATTTCTAAGCAAACAGCTGGAGGCAGGGCTTTCTCCTATAGAACTACATTTTTATGGAATGGTCTGCCTACCCATGTGAGAGACACAGACTCGGTCTCAACCTTTAAGTCTTTACTGAAGACTCATCTCTTCGGTAGGTCCTATGATTGAGTGTAGTCTGGCCCAGGTCTCTGCTGAGCCGGTTCCCCTCTCTCCACTGGGAATCTCTGCCTCTAACCCTATTACAGGGGCTGAGTCACTGGCTTACTGGTGCTCTTCAATGCCGTCCCTAGGAGGGGTGCGTCACTTGAGTGGGTTGAGTCACTGATGTGGTCTTCCTGTCTGGGTTGGCGCACCCCCTTGGGTTGTGCCGTGGCGGAGATCTTTGTAGGCTATAGCCTTGTCTCAGGATGGTAAGTTGGTGGTTGAAGATATCCCTCTAGCGGTGTGAGGGCTGTGCTTTGGCAAAGTGGGTGGGGTTATATCCTGCCTGTTTGGCCCTGTCCGGGGGTATCATTGGATGGGGCCACAGTGTCTCCTGACCCATCCTGTCTCAGCCTCCAGTATTTATGCTGCAGTAGTTTGTGTCTGGGGGCTAGGATCAGTCTGTTATATCTGGAGTACTTCTCCAGTGTCCTGTGTGAATTTAAGTATGCTCGCTCTAATTCTCTCTTTCTCTCTTTCTTTCTTTCTCTCTCTCGGAGGACCTGAGCCCTAGAACCATGCCTCAGGACTTCCTGGCATGATGACTCCTTGCTGTCCCCTGTCCACCTGGCTGTGCCGCTGCTCCAGTTTCAACTGATCTGCCTGCGGCTATGGAACCCTGACCTGTTCACCGGACGTGCTACCTGTCCCAGACCTGCTGCTTTCAACTCTCTAGAGACAGCAGGAGCGGTAGAGAAACTCTTAATGACCGGCTATGAAAAGCCAACTGACATTTACTCCTGAGGTGCTGACCTGTTGCACCCTCGACAACTAGTTGAAGTGTTTTTACAGTCATCATGATATCGTTGATACGTATTGTATCTGTATCTGACCAGGTCGTTCTGTTGAACTGGCCAAACCCTCCTGTATCAGACCGTTGCCATGGTTACAGTACAGCGCTAAAAAACCATGCTTAATGGTGTTAAATGTCAGTCTGACTGGTCTATTCTACACCTCTATTAACTCTCAGTCTGACTGGTCTAATCTACACCTCTATTAACCCTCAGTCTGACTGGTCTAATCTATACCTCTATTAACTGTCAGTCTGACTGGTCTAATCTATACCTCTATTAACCCTCAGTCTGACTGGTCTAATCTATACCTCTATTAACTGTCAGTCTGACTGGTCTAATCTATACCTCTATTCTAATAACCCTCAATCTGACTGGTCTAATCTATACCTCTATTAACCCTCAGTCTGACTGGTCTAATCTATACCTCTATTCTAATAACCCTCAATCTGACTGGTCTAATCTATACCTCTATTAACCCTCAGTCTGACTGGTCTAATCTATACCTCTATTAACCCTCAGTCTGACTGGTCTAATCTATACCTCTATTAACCCTCAGTTTGACTGGTCTAATCTATACCTCTATTAACCCTCAATCTGACTGGTCTAATCTATACCTCTATTAACCCTCAGTCTGACTGGTCTAATCTATACCTCTATTAACCCTCAATCTGACTGGTCTAATCTATACCTCTATTAACCCTCAGTCTGACTGGTCTAATCTATACCTCTATTAACCCTCAGTCTGACTGGTCTAATCTATACCTCTATTCTAATAACCCTCAATCTGACTGGTCTAATCTATACCTCTATTAACCCTCAGTCTGACTGGTCTAATCTATACCTCTATTCTAATAACCCTCAATCTGACTGGTCTAATCTATACCTCTATTAACCCTCAGTCTGACTGGTCTAATCTATACCTCTATTCTAATAACCCTCAGTCTGACTGGTCTAATCTATACCTCTATTAACTGTCAGTCTGACTGGTCTAATCTATACCTATATTCTAATAACCCTCAATCTGACTGGTCTAATCTATACCTCTATTAACCCTCAGTTTGACTGGTCTGGTATGTGACACTCTATGTTATTACCTGTGGCACTCTATGTCATTACCTGTGACTCTATGTCATTACCTGTGACACTCTATGTCATTACATGTGACATCCTATGTCATTACCTGTGGCATCCTATGTCATTACCTGTGACACTCTTTGTCATTACCTGTGACACTCTATGTCATTACCTGTGGCATCCTATGTCATTACCTGTGGCACTCTGTGCCCACATACTCATTTTGTATTGGTAAGCACCAACAACAAAACTAGAAAAGGTATATTTCCAGAGAAGAATTCCGTGTGCATGCATTAGCTGTCCTAAAATAACACACCCTGTGTTCCATGTGTAAGGTTCCTCTGGTCTGCCTTGTCCAAGAGGAGAGAGGGACCACTCTGGACTACCGGGGCCAATGGGATCCCAAGGAGAAGAAGGGTCCCAAGGCAAACCTGGCAAGAAGGGACCCCTGGGACCTCCAGCTGAAACAAACACACATTTTGATCTTCACCAAGTGATACAGAAGCTCTGGAAAGGATGTGAGGTCTCAATAAACGCAATTGACAGTGGCAGATGCACAGTGCAGGGTTTCAATTTCTCCCAAATCTTATAAAAGTGAAAAATACAGACAAAAGTTATAATATCCATCACTGTACTAAAAATGAAATAAATTCTAAAATGAACTAAATTAGTGTTCTGTTATTTCTTCTTTACATTTGTTATTTCATCCCAGGTCTGAGAGGTGAAGAAGGTGTGTTCATGTATCTCTTCATTGATAATGTTAACAGGAAAGCATCGTGTGATTACTCTCTCATTTGTCCTCACTTGAAATCCCACACCAATCCTGAATTTGACTATTTAGGTTTGTTAGCATGTAGTGTATTGTACTGTAGCCTTTAGGTAATCTGAGTCCTGTATTGTGTTTTATGGTAGTGTATCTACATAGGCTGTGCTTTAACTAATGCCACCAATGTGAAGGCCTATTGTTTTATGATACATCTATATCTGTAAACACACCTCTCTCCCCTGATACCAGGTCCAGCTAGGTAAACACACCTCTCTCCCCTGATACCAGGTCCAGCTAGGTAAACACACCTCTCTCCCCTGATACCAGGTCCAGCTAGGTAAACACACCTCTCTCCCCTGATACCAGGTCCAGCTAGGTAAACACACCTCTCTCCCCTGATACCAGGTCCAGCTGGATCAGATGCCCATGTTCCTCGTTTGTCCTTCTGAGCAGCTCTGACCCGCCTTCAGGCCAGGGCAGGAACCGTAGTCTTCACCAAGGTCTTTGTAAACAAGGAGGTCTATAATTTCCATTTGAGTAAATAATGAATACTAAATTCTGGTATGTTGTGCTTGTTTGAATGTAAAAAACTCACGACACAATTTGTTTTATTTGCTATGTTATTTTATATTTTACAATACACCTTTGTTGTCCAAAAAACTGGAAGTTAATATCACTTGCTATAACCTGTCTCCCCAGGTTATTTCCCAGCCCCAGTGAGTGGTAAATACTCCTTCAGCGCTACCCTGACAGGCCATAAGAATGTGAAGCTTGAGGCTGTCCTATCTAAGTCTAACTAAGGAGTGGCGCGTGGGGACTCTGCAGGCTACCAACCAGAGGGACTGGAGAAACCCATGGCAGAGGCCAGACACACGGCTGGAGCCCTGGCTGTCTTCAACGTCATCCTCCCTATGAAGGCGGGAGATACCGTCTGCATCGACCTGGTCACCGGGGAACTGGCCCACTCTTCTGAACCCCTCACAATCTTCAGCGGGATGCTGCTGTATGAGACCATTTGATTGGCTAAGCTGTCAGTATGGGGCTGTCACACCCTGACCATAGAGAGCCTTTGTTTTTCTATGGTATAGTAGGTCAGGGCGTGACTGGGGGTTATTCTAGTTGATTATTTCTATGTGGGGTTCTAGTTAATTTTTTATATGTTTGTGATTTTGTATGATTCCCAATTAGAGGCACCTGGTAATCGTTGTATCTAATAATCTATCATATTTAAGTAGTTATTGTTCCCCCCTGTGTTTGTGGGATATTGTGTTTTTAGTTAGTGGACGTAGCACCTCTGTAGTCACGGTTCGTTGTTAGTTTATTGTTTATTTGTTTATTTGTTTTTGTCTTTGCTAACTTTCACTTTATTATTAAAATTATGTGGAACTCAACATCCGCTGCGCCTTGGTCTGATATTTATTCCAGCGAACGTGACACGATGCGGTATGATTGGCTGGATTGTCAGTTTGAGGCCATTTGATTGGATGGTTTGTACAAGAAGGATGAGTCTGATGGTGCTTACAGAGACAACCAGAAGTGACTGAGAAGACAGTGTCTGAGATCAAGGTTGAATCAATGATGAAGATATAACTCTGTCTTTATGAATGGAATAAAACATGAAGTTGAATAAGTATTATTTTATCCCATCCATCGATTTGATTTGTTTCACAACTTAAAAGAAAAGATTAATCGGAACAAAAAGCCATTAGATTTTATTAATTGAAATGAATTTCCTTTGAAAGGAGAAGACACTGCAGGGTTTTACATTTTACTAATTCAATAGTTTGTTCGTCAATATAAACTTGAATGTTTCATGTGTCAGTTGTCATCATAAGCTATTCTTAAAGTTCAGAGCAAACTAGTTTTAAGAAAAAAAAAAAATTTACATCCACAAATATGACTCTGGGATGGCTGAGGGGACGGAAAATATGTGAGGATGGCTGGGAGGGTCATCCGGAGGGTGGGCGGGGTGGTCTTGGAGAAGTTGGAGATTTCTGTATTTTTCAAACACCTGAAATAGATTTTTCCTGCAATCTAGAGCCATAATCATTATGACTAATTGTAGGTAAAAAAAAAATATATATTTATTTCTGCATATCTAACCATAACCCTTGAGCTGTTTGTATCTTGCTTCTCTGCATATTTGCTAAAATCTGGGTAAAATATTGACAGTATTATTCAGTACATTTCGTTATTGCTTGCTTTTCGAAAGTCTACCAACCTTGCCAGCAGGCATGCCAGCTAAGATAGTTAGACAAGCTAGCTACTCTAACTTGATTGATAGACTGAATTGGCTAGTTATGAGGTTGGGAGATCGGGAACCTATCAGGGCTAGCTAAAGACAACTTCATAAAAATGGTGTGGCTAGTAGTTTAACAGAGAAACAACAAAGCATTATTTTTTTTTAGGAATTATAATATTTTTAACAGGACAAACCCATAGGGGGCACAGGGGCAACGTGGGTACGATGCCTCTGAATGCAATAAATAATAAGCACATTTTTCTCAAGTAACAAAGAAAGGTCAAGCTGGGGGAGTAACAGTTCTATTGATCATCATGAGTTGGTGTTCCAGAACTAAAGATAGAACATTTGACGAACATTCCATTAATGTGTCCAAGGACTTCAGAAAGATTCCTTCTCAGAAGAACCTCTACTACAGCCACAGGGGTCGAGGATCAACCGTGGAAAGCGTGTGTCCGTCCCTCAGTTCCTCTGACAGTGGAACGTATATTTAGAAACACAGATGGCAATAATGATGAGGAGGATACAAATCTTTCCATCCATTTGGGCCTCAGCCAAGATCTGCATCCCAAATGGAACTCTATTTCCTTTATAGTGCCATAGGGCTCTTTGTAGGGAACAGGGGGGCATTTGGGACGTATCCAAGAGGTAATGCTTCCGTTGTCCTTCCTTAGTAGGCCTATTAACATGCTTTTCCTTCTTCAAGGTATTTGAATTCAGTCCGATATACTCCACAGTACAGGACACTACAGGAGAGAATACTACAAGACAGGACACTACAGGACAGGACACTACAGGACATGACACTACAGGACAGGACATCAATCCAAGATGGCGTAGCAGTCAGACGTCTTTGTCCTGTCGTGACCCTTGTATATATCGTTTTACATATTTTTCGTCGCATATCCTTTAAAACATTTTGCTAAACCTCAGCATCTAAATACTCTCCTGCAACCCGCCTCACCCAATGTGGCGTGGATCTGCTTTTTTTCTAAAGTATTTATATTTACTTTGGATCTGGAATCCATTGCCAGCGGTCATCAGCTAACCTTCAGCTCGGGAAAGCTCTCGCCAGTTCGAACAACGTGACTCTAACCAGAGCATAACGGACCTGTTATTTTTATCCGCGGATTCCTACCGCAAACTGAACATTTTCATCTGGATCTTCACAACTAGCTAACCGCAATCCACCGAAGCATACACCTGGGCTACAATATCCGGACCCCTTCTACAGCCGGTACGGGGCATGGAACCCCGCAGATCCCCTACGACTGGAACACCGACATAATCTGCCCGACGACTCCAACAGGTCCCTCAGGCGCGACGCCCGCTGAAGGTCCATTATGCTAACCAGCTAGGCCTGCTAGCTACCTAGAGCTACTTGGAACCCTACTAATTCCACGACTGGTCTATCGACGTCACCGCACAAAGAGGCAAAAACAGACTTACCCCCATCGCGACATCCCCCAAAGGCTAACTTTCTAGCCCCTGCTATCTGCTTGCTTGCTAACCCGGTCTGCTAACTGCTAGCTTGCCTGCCCGGTCTGCTAACTGCTAGCCCTTGCTAACTGCTTGCTTGCTAACCCGGACTGCTAACTGCTAGCCCCTGCTAACTGCTAGCTTGCCGTGCCCAGTCTGCTAACTGCTAGCTTGCCTGCCCGGTCTGCTAACTGCTAGCCCTTGCTAACTGCTTGCTTGCTAACCCGGTCTGCTAACTGCTAGCCCCTGCTGTTAGTGTTCAAATACTGGAGAGTTGAGACCAAATCACGGACGCTGGACAGAGTGGATTTCAGTTGTAACAAAAGACAGTTTTAATGAGTCAGAGATATCTTGTCCCGCAGTTTTACGTGCACGGACCTAGTTCACATAACTCGGCAAGGAGCCAGGTGAAAAAAAGGCCTATACAATGGTTACATACATTTTTATACATAGAATAAAGTAGGTGGAGTCTTGTCGTTTCGGTCTTCTTGACTGGTCGGAGGGTTGGAGGCGGGCCTTGCTCTAGCCAGAGCGGGCCCCATTGGTGCACAGCAAAAGTTCTTTGCTCTTGGGACTGGCCAGTTAGAGGGAGATGAGATGTGTGTTTATATAAGGAAAAGGGGGTCAGTCTTATGGCTGGGTGTATGTGTTCTTACGACGGAATGTCTTTGTTTATATGAGCTATGTGTATGAATATTTATATAACACTGCTAACTGCTAGCTTGCCGTGCCCGGTCTGCTAACTGCTAGCTGGTTAGCATCGGCCTGCTAACTGTCTGAATCGCCGCGTCCCCAGCGAGCCCAACCACTCACTGGACCCATATGTTCACTTGGCTATGCATGCCTCTCTCTAATATCAATATGCCTCGTCCATTACTGTCCTGGTTAGTGTTTACTGTCTTATTTCACTGTAGAGCCTCTAGCCCTGCTCAATATGCCTTAACCAACCATGTTGTTCCACCTCCTACATATGCGATGACATCACCTGGTTTAAACATCTCTAGAGACTATATCTCTCTCTTCATTACTCAATGACTAGGTTTACCTCCAATGTACTCACATCCTACCTTATCTTTGTCTGTACACTATGCCTTGAATCTATGCTATCGTGCCCAGAAACCTGCTCCTTTTACTCTCTGCTCTGAACGTGCTAGACGGCCAGTTCGTATAGCCTTTAGCTGGTGATGTGGAGGTTAATCCAGGTCCTGCAGTGCCTAGCTCCACTCCTACCCCCCAGGTGCTCTCATTTGTTGACTTCTGTAAATGTAAAAGCCTTGGTTTCATGCATGTTAACATTAGAAGCCTACTCCCTAGGTTTGTTTTACTCACTGCTTTAGCACACTCTGCCAACCCAGATGTCTTAGCCGTGTCTGAATCCTGGCTTAGGAAAACCACCAAAAACCCTGAAATCTCCATTGCTAACTATAACGTTTTCCGCCAAGATAGAACTGCCAAAGGGGGCGGTGTTGCAATCTACTGCAAAGATAGCCTGCAGAGTTCTGTATTACTATTTAAGTCTGTACCCAAACAATTTGAGCTTCTACTTCTAAAAATTAACCTTTCCAGAAACAATTCTCTCACTGTTGCCGCTTGCTATAGACCTCCCTCTGCCCCCAGCTGTGCCCTCGATACCATATGTGAATTGATTACCATCCATCTATCTTCTGAGCTCGTGCTACTAGGTGACCTAAACTGGGACATGCTTAACACCCCGGCCATCCTTCAAACTAAGCTTGATGCCCTCAATCTCACACAAATGATCAATGAACCTACCAGGTACAACCCCAAATCAGTAAACACGGGCACCCTCATAGATGTCATCCTACTGTAACTAATTCGCCCCCCAAATACACCTCTGCTGTTTTCAATCAAGATCTCAGCGATCACTGCCTCATTTCCTGCATCCGTAATGGGTCTGAGACCGAACGACCACCCCTCATCACTGTCAAACGCTCCCTGAAACACTTCTGCGAGCAGGCCTTTCTAATTGACCTGACCGGGGTATCCTGGAATGACATTGACCTCATCCCATCAGTAGATGATGCCTGGCTATTCTTTAAAAGTGCCTTCCTCACCATCTTAAATAAGCATACCCCTCTCAAAAAATTTAGAACTAGGAATAGATATAGACCTTGGTTCACTCCAGACCTGTCTGCCCTTGACCAGCACAAAAACATCCTGTGGCAAGCTTTTTTTTTTACTAACTCAAAAAGGTTCTGGGACACTGTAAAGTCCATGGAGAATAAGAGCACTTCCTCCCAGCTGCCCACTGCTCTGAGGCTAGGAAACACTGTCACCACTGATAAATCCACTCTAATTGAGAATTTCAATAAGCATTTCTCTACGGCTGGCCATGCTTTCCACATGGCTACCCCTACCCCGGCCAACTGCCCGGCACCCTCCACAGCAACCCGCCAAAGCCCCCACCATTTCTCCTTTACCCAAATCCAGATAGCTGATGTTCTGAAAGAGCTTCAAAATCTGGACCCCTACAAATCAGCCGGGCTAGACAATCTGGACCCTCTCTTTCTAAAATGATCTGCCGAAATTGTTGCAACCCCTATTACTAGCCTGTTCAACCTCTCTTTCGTATCGTCTGATATTCCCAAAGATTGGAAAGCTGCCGCGGTCATCCCCCTCTTCCCCTTCTTCAAAGCGGGTGACACTCTAGACCCAAACTGCTACAGACCTATATCTATCCTACCCTGTCTTTCTAAGGTCTTCGAAAGCCAAGTTAACAAACAGATTACTGACCATTTCGAATCCCACCATACCTTCTCCGCTATGCAATCTGGTTTCAGAGCTGGTCATGGGTGCACCTCAGCCACGCTCAAGGTCCTAAACGACATCATAACCGCCATCGATAAGAGACATTACTGTGCAGCCGTATTCATCGACCTGGCCAAGGCTTTCGACTCTGTCAATCACAACATTCTTATTGGCAGACTCGACAGCCTTGGTTTCTCAAATGATTGCCTCGCCTGGTTTACCAACTGCAAAAATCGCTGAAGCTGGAGACATATTTCCTTCAGTAACTTTAAACATCAGCTATCTGAGCAGCTCGCAGATCATTGCACCTGTACATAGCCCATCTGTAAATAGCCCATCCAACTACCTCATCCCCATATTGTTATTAAAACATGTTTTTGTTGTTGCTCCTTTGCACCCCAGTATCCCTACTTGCACATTCATCTTCTGCACATCTATCACTCCAGTGTTTAATTGCTAAATTGTAATTATTTCGCCACTATGGCCTATTTATTGCCTTACCTCCCTAATCTTACCTCATTTGCACACACTGTATATAGACTTTCTTTTTTCTATTGTGTTATTGACTGTACGCTTGTTTATTCTATGCGTAACTCTGTGTTGTTGTTTGTGTCGCACTGCTTTTGCTTTATCTTGGCCAGGTCGCAGTTGTAAATGAGAACTAAAGGGGAAATAAACAAAAACAAAAAAACAAATATGCCACTGGCCTGAACAAAAAAAACTCAAAATAAGTACAGTTCTAAATGCGAAATAACCCAAATAAATCAACTCAAATAAAAAATACAATTTCTGTTCAGTCAGTGTCTCAACTCTTCAAATAACAGCTCTGGACTAGTATGTCACACAAAGCATGCAATTTTAAATACAATAACATAAAATAAATCATTAGTAAGTGTACTGTCATGTACTAAAAACTGAAAACTACGAAACAAAATAATCACTATCATACTATACACCAGGGGTTCTCAAACAGGGGTCCGTGAACCTCTAGGGGTCCCTGGTGTAATTGTCCGTGAAATAAAAAAGTGTAATGACCATATTCAGTACCACAAGGTTTCCAGTAATTTTACATATAATATAGAGGGGGTGGTGGTCCCTGTGGACCGCTCAAAACCTTTCCTGCCTTGCCTCAAAATATGGGTTCCAGTACCCAAAAAAGCTTGAGAACCACTGCTATACACACTACTGAACTAATGAACAAAAGAACCAAACAAAATGTTTGCGGGTTTCAATGGATCCAACAAATTGCTGGCAGATATTTTACCTCTTGAGAGGACAGGTCCAGTCTGTCTTTATGTACATTGAGCTCGTGCCCAGTGACACGAGCTTACCAGACAAACTTATTCACTTCTATGCTCGCATCGAGGCAAGCAACACTGAGGCATGCATAAGAGCATCAGCTGTTCCGGACGGCTGTGTGATCACGCTCTCCGTAGCCGACGTGAGTAAGACCTTTAAACAGGTCAACATTCACAAGGCTGCGGGGCCAGACGGATTACCAGGACGTGTGCTCCGGGCATGTGCTGACCAACTGGCAGGTGTCTTCACTGATATTTTCAACATGTCCCTGATTGAGTCTGTAATATCAACATGTTTCAAGGAAACCACCATAGTCACTGTGCCCAAGAACACTAAGGCAACCAGCCTAAATGACTACAGACCCGTAGCACTCACGTCTGTAACCATGAAGTGCTTTGAAAGGCTGGTAATGGCTCACATCAATACCATTATCTCAGAAACCCTAGACCCACTCCAATTTGCATACCGCACAAACAGATCACCAGATGATGCAATCTCTATTGCACTCCACACTGCCCTTTCCCACCTGGACAAAAGGAACACCTATGTGAGAATGCTATTCATTGACTAGAGCTCAGTGTTCAACACCATAGTACCCTCAAAGCTCATCACTAAGCTTAGGATCCTGGGACTAAACACCTATCCTCTGCAACTGGATCCTGAAATTCCAGATGGGTCATCCCCAGGTGGTGAGGGTAGGTAGCAACACATCTGCCATGGTGATCCTCAACACTGGAGCCCCTCAGCAGTGTGTGCTCAGTCCCCTCCTGTACTTCCTGTTCACCCACTACTGCGTGGCCAGGTACAACTCCAACACCATCATTAAGTTTGCAGACGACACAACATTGGTAGGCCTGATCACCTACAACAACGAGACAGCCTATAGAGAGGAGGTCAGAGTCCAGGGTGGTGCCAGAACAACAACCTCTCCCTCAATGTATCCAAGACTAAGGAGATGATTGTGGACTACAACAAATAAACTGTTTTGATTTGATTACAGACAACTGTGCTGTTCAGTCTCTCTTGGTCCATGCTAGCCTGTAGTCAAGTTTGTAACCTGCAGAGAAACTCCTCTCAGCCTCACATGAAGACACGTATTTATGCTGCCCCGATGCTGTCGGGGGCTAGGGTCAGTCTGTTATATCTGGAGTATTTCTCCTGTCTTATCCGGTGTCCAGTGTGCATTCAAAAATGCTCTCTCTAATTCTCTCTCGTTCTCTCCTTCCTTCCTTCTCTCTCTCTCTCTCTCTCTCTCTCTCTCTCTCTCTCTCTCTCTCTCTCTCTCTCTCTCTCTCTCTCTCTCTCTCTCTCTCTCTCTCTCTCTCTCTTTCTCTCTCTCTCTCTCTCTCTCTCTCTCTTTCCCTCTCTCTCTCTCTCTCTCTCTCTCTCTCTCTCTCTCTCTCTCTCTCTCTCTCTCTTTCTCTCTCTCTCTCGGAGGACCTGAGCCCTAGGACCATGCCTCAGGACTACCTGGCCTGATGACTCCTTGCTGTCCCCAGTCCACCGGGCCGTGCTGCTGCTCCAGTTTCAACTGTTGTGGAACCCTGACCTGTTCACCGGACGTGCTACCTGTCCCAGACCTGCTGTTTTCAACTCTCTAGAGACAGCAGGAGCGGTAGAGATACTCTGAATGATCGGCTATGAATAGCCAAATGACATTTACTCCTGAGGTGCTGACCTGTTGCACCCTCGCAACTACTGTGATTATTATTATTTGACCATGCTGGTAATTTATGAACATTTGAACATCTTGGCCATGTTCTGTTGTAATCTCCACCCGGCACAATCAGAAGAGGACTGGCCACCCCTCATAGCCTGGTTCCTCTCTAGGTTTCTTCCTGGGCTCTGGCCTTTCTAGGGAGTTTTTCCTAGCCACCGTGCTTCTATACCAGCATTGCTTGCTGTTTGGGGTTTTAGGCTGGGTTTCTGTACAGCACTTTGAGACATCAGCTGATGTAAGACAGGCTTAATAATTATATTTGATTGATTTGACACTGGCACCACAAACAAAATTCTGATCAGCACCTCAACTTGGTCAAACAACCCCCACACCTCCACTGGAAGCCTCCTGAGGACCTCTGCTGCCTCTCCACCGCTACTACAGGGGTATTTGTTGCGAAAGAGAGGCAACTGCACTGAAAGAGAATCTATGTTCAGCTCAGGGTACTGATCTAGAGACTCATCCAACTCCACCGTGAGAAGCGGTCTTTCCAACTTTTGCAGGACGTTTAGACTGTCCTGGTCAAAACGGTCGCCAAACTGAACCTCCCAACCTCCCTCCCAACCATCCCAACCATCCAACACTTTAAGGTTTTCTTCCAGAATGGTCCTGTATTTGGCTCCATCCATCTTCCCATCAATTTTAACCATCTTCCCTGTCCCTGCTGAAGAAAAGCAGGCCCAAACCATGATGCTGCCACCACCATGTTTGACAGTGGGGATGGTGTGTTCAGCTGTGTTGCTTTTACGCCTAACATAACGTTTTGCATTGTTGCCAAAAAGTTCAATTTTGGTTTCATCTGACCAGAGCACCTTCTTCCACGTTTGGTGTGTCTCCCAGGTGGCTTGTGGCAAACTTTAAACAACACTTTTTATGGATATCTTTAAGAAATGGCTTTCTTCTTGCCACTCTTCCATAAAGGCCAGATTTGTGCAATATACGACTGATTGTTGTCCTATGGACAGAGTCTCCCACCTCAGCAGTAGATCTCTGCAGTTCATCCAGAGTGATCATGGGCCTCTTGGCTGCATCTCTGATCAGTCTTCTCCTTGTATGAGCTGAAAGTTTAGAGGGACGGCCAGGTCTTGGTAGATTTGCAGTGGTCTGATACTCCTTCCATTTCAATATTATCGCTTGCACAGTGCTCCTTGGGATGTTTAAAGCTTGGGAAATCTTTTTGTATCCAAATCCGGCTTTAAACTTCTTCACAACAGTATCTCGGACCTGCCTGGTGTGTTCCTTGTTCTTCATGATGCTCTCTGCGCTTTTAACGGACTTCTGAGACTATCACAGTGCAGGTGCATTTATACGGAGACTTGATTACACACAGGTGGATTGTATTTATCATCATTAGTCATTTAGGTCAACATTGGATCATTCAGAGATCCTCACTGAACTTCTGGAGAGAGTTTGCTGCACTGAAAGTAAAGGGGCTGAATAATTTTGCATGCCCAATTTTTCAGTTTTTGATTTGTTAAAAAAGTTTGAAATATCCAATAAATGTCGTTCCACTTCATGATTGTGTCCCACTTGTTGTTGATTCTTCACAAAAAAATACAGTTTTATATCTTTATGTTTGAAGCCTGAAATGTGGCAAAAGGTCGCAAAGTTCAAGGGGGCCGAATACTTTCGCAAGGCACTGTATATAGTCAGCCACCAATTGTGCAAGTTCTCCCACTTAAAAAGATGAGAGAGGCCTGTAATTTTCATCATAGGTACACTTCAACTATGACAGACAAAATGAGAAAAAAATACAGGAAATCACATTGTAGGATTTTTTATGAATTTATTTGCAAATTATGGTGGAAAATAAGTATTTGGTCACCTACAAACAAGCAAGATTTCTGGCTCTCACAAACCTGTAACTTCTTCTTTAAGAGGTTCCTCTGTCCTCTGTCCTCCACTCGTTACCTGTATTAATGGAACCTGTTTGAACTTGTTATCAGTATAAAAGACACCTGTCCACAACCTCAAACAGTCACACTCCAAACTCCACTATGGCCAAGACCAAAGAGCTGTCAAGGAAACCAGAAACAAAATTGTAGACCTGCACCAGGCTGGGAAGACTGAATCTGCAATAGGTAAGCAGCTTGGTTTGAAGAAATCAACTGTGGGAGCAATTATTAGGAAATGGAAGACATACAAGACCACTGATAATCTCCCTCGATCTGGGGCTCCACACAAGATCTCACCCCGTGGGGTCAAAATGATCACAAGAACGGTGAACAAAAATCCCAGAACCACACGGGGGGACCTAGTGAATGACCTGCAGAGAGCTGGGACCAAAGTAACAAAGCCTACCATCACTAACACACTACGCCGCCAGGGACTCAAATCCTGCAGTGCCAGACGTTTCCCCCTGCTTAAGCCAGTACATGTCCAGGCCCGTCTGACATTTGCTAGAGAGCATTTGGATGATCCAGAAGAAGATTGGGAGAATGTCATATGGTCAGATGAAACCAAAATATAACTTTTTGGTAAAAACTCAACTCGTCATGTTTGGAGGACAAAGAATGCTGAGTTGCATCCAAAGAACACCATACCTCCTGTGAAGCATGGGGGTGGAAACATCATGCTTTGGGGCGGTTTTTCTGCAAAGGGACCAGGACGACTGATCCGTGTAAAGGAAAGATTGAATGGGGCCATGTATCGTGAGATTTTGAGTGAAAACCTCCTTCCATCAGCAAGGGCATTGAAGATGAAACGTGGCTGGGTCTTTCAGCATGACAATGATCCCAAACACACCGCCCGGGCAACGAAGGAGTGGCTTCGCAAGAAGCATTTCAAGGTCCTGGAGTGGCCTAGCCAGTCTCCAGGTCTCAACCCCATAGGAAATCTTTGGAGGGAGTTGAAAGTCCATGTTGCCCAGCAACAGCCCCAAAACATCACTGCTCTAGAGGAGATCTGCATGGAGGAATGGGCCAAAATACCAGCAACTGTGTGTGAAAACCTTGTGAAGACTTTCAGAAAACGTTTGACCTCTGTCATTGCCAACAAATGGTATATAACAAAGTATTGAGATAAACTTTTGTTATTGACCAAATACTTATTTTCCACCATAATCTGCTAATAAATTCATTAAAAATCCTACAATGTGATTTTCTGGATTTTTCTGGATTTTGTTTTCTCATTTTGTCTGTCATAGTTGAAGTGTACCTATGATTGAAATTACAGGCCTCTCTCATCTTTTTAAGTGGGAGAACTTGCACAATTGGTGGCTGACTAAATACTTTTTTTGCCCCACTGTAGTTGGTGTGCCGTTACAGTTACACAGTGGCGGTGGGTTTAGCAGTTTTGATGTGCTGTGAATTTTACAATGGCTTTTCTCCAGTTCCTAAATCCTGCACTAATGAAGGCAGCATCCGCTCTTTGGCCAAAAGATGGCTGGCTTGAAAACCCTTGGCTACAGTGAAAACACAACACTCCTTTTACTGATGGATTATAATGTAGCCAGGGGAAATCGCCACACTCTGTTGGAAAGAGTTTTGCGGTTCTATAAATTGGGTGGGTGTTTTGATTTTGTGCTATCACTGAGGTAACTGGACAATGCTGTGCCACTGTCCCCTATATTGGTGCTTCTGGCAACAAGGTTGGTCCTGCCGTGGCTGTGACACGGGGTTGTGTGCCCCCATCCCCCCTGGGATTTCTGCCTATGCACTACAGGACATCATACTGCTGGACAGGACAGGATGCCACTCTACAGGACAGGTTGTAGCAGGACAGGATGTCACTCTGCAGGACAGGATGTAGCAGGACAGGATGTCACTCTACAGGACAGGTTGTAGCAGGACAGGATGTCACTCTGCAGGACAGGATGTAGCAGGACAGGATGCCACTCTACAGGACAGGATGTCACTCTACAGGACAGGATGTCACTCTGCAGGACAGGATGTCACTCTACGGGACAGGATGTCACTCTACAGGACAGGATGTCACTCCACAGGACAGGATGTCACTCTACAGGACAGGATGTCACTCTGCAGGACAGGATGTCACTCTACAGGACAGGATGTCACTCTACAGGAAAGGATGTAGCAGGACAGGATGTCACTCTGCAGGACAGGATGTCACTCTACAGGACAGGATGTCACTCTACAGGACAGGATGTCACTCTACAGGACAGGATGTCACTCTACAGGACAGGATGTAGCAGGACAGGATGTCACTCTGCAGGACAGGATGTCACTCTACAGGACAGGATGTAGCAGGACAGGATGTCACTCTGCAGGACAGGATGTCACTCTACAGGACAGGACGTCACTCTACAGGACAGGATGTCACTCTGCAGGACAGGATGTCACTCTACAGGACAGGATGTCACTCTACAGGACAGGATGTAGCAGGACAGGATGTCACTCTACAGGACAGGATGTCACTCTACAGGACAGGATGTAGCAGGACAGGATGTCACTCTACAGGACAGGATGTCACTCTACAGGACAGGATGTCACTCTACAGGACAGAATGTCACTCTACAGGACAGGATGTCACTCTACAGGACAGGATGTAGCAGGACAGGATGTCACTCTACAGGACAGGATGTCACTCTACAGGACAGGATGTCACTCTACAGGACAGGATGTTACTCTACAGGACAGGATGTAGCAGGACAGCAGATCAGTGAAGACAGTCCACCAGAGTGGTGGGCCAAAATGTGTAATCTGTGTGGTGGGCCAAAATGTAATCTGCGTGTTGGGACAAAATGTGTAATCTGTGTGGTGGGCCAAAATACAATCTGAGTGGTGGGCCAAAATGTGTAATCTGTGTGGTGGGCCAAAATACAATCTGAGTGGTGGGCCAAAATGTGTAATCTGTGTGGTGGGCCAAAATATAATCTACGTGGTGGCCCAAAATATAATCTGAGTGGTGGGCCAAAATATAATCTGTGTGGTGGCCCAAAATATAATCTGAGTGGTGGGCCAAAATATAATCTGTGTGGTGGGCCAAAACACAATCTGTGTGGTGGGCCAAAATATAATCTGTGTGGTGGGCCAAAATATAATCTGCGTGGTGGCCCAAAATATAATCTGAGTGGTGGGCCAAAATATAATCTGTGTGGTGGGCCAAAACACAATCTGTGTGGTGGGCCAAAATATAATCTGAGTAGTGGGCCAAAATATGTAATCTGAGTGGTGGGCCAAAATGTGTAATCTGCGTGGTGGGTCAAAATATAATCTGCGTGTTGGGCCAAAATATAATCTGCTTGGTGGGCCAAAATAAATTCTGCATGGTGGGCCAAAATAAATTCTGCATGGTGGGCCAAAATAAATTCTGCATGGTGGGCCATGGGCCGGACAAATAGACATTATTCATCTTTACTGTACAAAATATATACACAACATGCAACAATTTCAAAGATTTTACTAAATTACAGTTCATATAAGGAAATCAGTCAATTGAAATACATTCATTAACCCCTAATCTATGGATTTGACATGACTGGGCAAAAACCCACCCATTGGGGAGCCAAGCCCACCCATTGGAGAGCCAGGCCCAGCCAATCAGAAAGAGTTTTTCCCCACAAAAGGACTTTATAACAGACAGAAAAACTCTTCAGTTTCATCAGCAATTCTACTCATTTTGCATGGCGTGAAAAGACAATGTTGCTGTTTTAAAACAAATGTTATGCAATTCTACTCATTTTGCATGGCGTGTACAGACAATGTTGCTGTTTTAAAACAAATGTTATGTAATTCTACTCATTTTGCCATGATTTATGCCATGTTCATATGATATCTGAGTTAGAGTGACTAACAAAATCAATGGGGGCCCCCTGGAGTCCAGGGCCCCTGGGCACAAAGGTGAACCAGTTTCTTGTGTACTGGAGCCTCAGAATGGAATGAGTTGTCTCTGCCTATAAAAACAACATCCTCTCTGGGAAGCTTTAAACATAAAGTCAAAATATGTTTGATGTCTTCTGTGCCCATATGAATAACCCCTATGATGTAACTGGAATGATGAGATAGATGTTCTTCTTCTTCTATGTTTTTGTTGAATTATTTCACTACCATACTGTGATGCATCTTGTGTAGCCATTTTGTCTCAAGAGGACCACAATGGAAATAAGTCCCAGACTGTATTATGTGTTATCCTCCATGATTTAACAATGGAAATAAGTCCCAGACTTTATTCTGTGTGTTATCCTCCATGATTTTATTCATGTGCATGTATGGCTTTTAAGTTTTATGTGTGCTTGTTTTTTTTTTAAATGGTTGAATTAATAAACTAAACTAAAACTAAGTGGACAGTCTTCACTGATCTGCCTTCTCCCCCTTCCCCCTACACACACACACACACACACACACACACACACACACACACACACACACACACACACACACACACACACACACACACAGCATGTGAGAGACCATCGGAGCCGACCTCAGTGTTGCTCTATTTGCATTCAAACACCTTTGGCCAGCCCTCCCTCCTGTGTCCACAGTGTAGCACAGTACAGCTAATCAACACACTTAAGGTGTGGGGCTGACCCCAGTCAATGGACTCCACAAGACCAGAATATCAATCTGCTCAGCCAATGGGAAGTGAATAAAAACACAGCAGGATATATTTCGCCAAGAAGAGTCAGTTCAACAGCTCAAGTACAGATCACAAATGAAACCTTCATTGTAAAGGGTTGCTCGGGTCAGTCGAAAATGTAATAACAAACACAGCATTTTAAACATTAGACATGTTAAAACAAACTTCAATATCAATATCAAGCAAGTAACACCCCCCCCCCTCCCCCACCCACCCACCCACACACACAAATATAAGACTTACATAGAAAATTACAAACATCCACAAGTTTCCCAAAGACAGAACCAGACTTGGCAGATTTGAAGCAAATGGGGAAAAATGACTTCAAACCAATATCTTCCCTGGGATGTGGTCAATATTTTCCCTGGGATGTGGTCAATATTTTCCCTGGGATGTGGTTAATACCTTTCCTGGGATGTGGCCAATACCTTCCCTGGGATGTGGCCAATACCTTTCCTGGGATGTGGCCAATACCTTTCCTGGGATGTGGCCAATAACTTCCCTGGGATCTGGCCAATATTTTCCCTGGGATGTGGCCAATATTTTCCCTGGGATGTGGCCAATACCTTCCCTGGGTTATGGCCAATACCTTCCCTGGGATGTGGCCAATATGTTCCCTGGGATGTGGCCAATACCTTCCCTGGGATGTGGCCAATAGGTTCCCTGGGATGTGGCCAATACCTTCCCTGGGATGTGGCCAATACCTTCCCTTTGATGTGGCCAATACCTTTCCTGGGATGTGGCCAATACCTTCTTCCATGTGGAAGATATCTGTTGGGATGTGGGGAATTAAAGAATGAAAGTACTTGGTTTTAAATCAAGGGCCTCCTGCATACTAGCTGTGTAGTATCTACAAGGTCAAGAGTATTCTATTGCCATTGGCCTTTACTATAGCCTGTACCAAATTCGGAAATAGCTTCTTTTGATGTGAGGAATCTGAAAATATTACACAGAGCTATTCAATCAATCTGGAAGCCAATACTCCTAACACATCAATGCCAGTCCAATCAAAAGTGGAAAACATAATGAGAGAGAGAGAGACAGAGCGAGCAAGCCAGTGGGCTCCCGAGTGGCTCAGTGGTCCAAGACACTGCATCTCAGTGCTAGATGTGTCACTGCAGTACCTGGTTCAAATCCAGGCTGTATCCCATCTGGCCGTGAACGGGAGTCCCATAGGGCGGTGCACAATTAGCCCAGGGTAAGCTGTCTGTCATTGTAAATAAGAATTTGTTCTTCACTGACTTGCCTAGTAAAATAAATGTTTTTAAAGTTAAATGACTGTTAAATGACTCACTACTGTAGTGGCTCTGGAAAAGAGAGTCTGTTAAATGACTCACTACTGTAGTGGCTCTGGGTAAGAGAGTATGTTAAATGACTCATTACTGTAGTGACTCTGGATAAGAGAGTCTGTTAATTAAATGACTCACTACTGTAGTGGCTCTGGGTAAGAGAGTCTGTTAAATGACTCACTACTGTAGTGGCTCTGGATAAGAGAGTCTGTTAATTAAATGACTCACTACTGTAGTGGCTCTGGGTAAGAGAGTATGTTAAATGACTCACTACTGTAGTGGCTCTGTGTAAGAGAGTGTTAAATGACTAAAATGTGGTGTGGAGCTGTTCCTCACAGCTCTGTCCTGCAAGTCCTTTGTTCTCCACACACTGCACAACAACCCTGTATGTCAACCACACCAGACTAAACCCATCTAATCTATCACACACATCTAAAACAAATGTATAAACCCTTTGTCTCCCCTCTGTCCAATGGCGTCCTGGGTAGACGTGCTGGTGCCTGGGTGTTCTGGTGACTGGGGTTCAAGGGATTGACCTGCTGGGAGGGAGATAGAGATTACACAACAATTTATCTGGGGGTTTAGGTCAAACCACAGCTATATGTGAGTGAACAGATATTAGGTACAGGCAGATGGGAATATTCAAACCTATTTTAGGATAGATTATAGACAGGAAAGTCTAAACTGGTCTCTCACACAACTCTCTACCTCTGTTTATTTTTCCTTAATTTAACTAGGCAAGTCAGTTAAGAACAAATTCTTATTTTCAATGACGGCCTAAGAACATTGGGTTAACTGCCTGTTCAGGGGCAGAACGACAGCTTGTCAGCTCAGGGGTTTGAACTTGCAACCTGGTTACTAGTCCAACGCTCTAACCACTAGGCTACCCTGCCGCTACTACAGTAGTGAGTGCATACGTTTTCATACTGGTCCTCCATGGAAATCACACCCACAACCCTTGCTTTGCAAATGCCATGCTCTACCAACTGAGCCACATGGGACAATGCCTCTAGTCTGTTCAGTACAGGTTCTGAGAGTGATACTGGTCTGACGTGACAATGGGAGAGGGGTTGGATATGGGTCATCAGACTATCAATGTTAATATGCACAAGTTATAGAAAGTACAAAGTGAGGTCACTGTTATTTGGAGGACTTTTCTGCACTTCCATGAAGAAGGCCTTGTCTAAGGAGAAACCGGGAGGCCAGGTCACCACACAACACAACATGTGCTGTTGTAAACTCAAGTTAAATAATCCATGTTCTAGGTAAATTATTCAATATTCTACAAGCATGATATGAGTAAAACAAGCCCTAGAACTTGGTAATTAAATAAACTTGTAAATTAACTAGGTCAAAAAAACACAAACACTCCAAACAAAACAAACCCATAACAACGTTGTAAAAATCCTAAAGTAGTCAGCAACCCGATATATACCCATATAACTAACTGTTCCTCTACAGATAGCCTTTGACACCGCGGCTTTTGTTAACACTTCACGTTGATATTGACCGTGGCCCTGAGCGAGGGAAGGAGTGCGGTGTTTTCTGAAGCCACAGGCTAAAAAAAAAAAAAAACTATTAGGCAATTGACAATTTCCTGAAGGGAGGTTGGGCTAATCACTCTCAAATTTCTCTCCAAAGTGTCCCATCTGGAGTGGACCTAGGTTGGCTGAGTTGGCGCAAGCACGCAGATGACATTGTTACACGCGCACACAATGGACTAACTATCCGAGGGGAAACTGGAACGAAAGCTCAAAATCTATGCTGTGCATTTTACCACTCCAGAAGTGAGTGACGTCCTCTTGGAAAAGTATTTATACTAAATATTTCAGGTAAGGAATGTGCCCGAATGACTATTTTGTTGTTGTTGTTGTTGTTGCAGTGTATAAAGTACCGCAGAGATGTAATCGGGAGAAAAAATTGGCGCATAGTCCGAACCTGTTTTCAGGCAAAGTTGGCTGGTGCAATTTTGCGCACGCGTTTATTAATGACCATGAATCAGTAGTGTAGGGATTGTTTCCTTTTTTAATTAAATAATTATAATTGTAATGACCAATAGTTCCTCGGTTCAGCACACGTATTCTTGTACTGCGTGCCACACGTCTTCTTCGTGCGTTGCATTAGGCTGAAATTATTGCACTTCACTTAGCACGGTAAATAAGCGACTTTTATCTCCGTGGAGACTGCTAAATGGGTGTTTTACACAGGTTACATTTTCTAATAGGGAATTTAATATATATTTTAAATGCTTTAAAACAACATTGTCACAGACCATATAAATATGCCTTCACTAAACAGTGTAGTTCTTGTTCGTTTGAACATGTGCAGCTAATGTTTGCACATTCATCGGGACACTAGAATTCAATCATTTGCAGTCAGTTATAAATGTATGTATGTCAAATGTATGTCAAGGCCTATTCAATCAAAACCGTAAACAGGTGTCTTGTTAAGTCTACTCTTGAAAATGTTTCATGCAACAACAGAATTACATTTTTCATTCATTTTATTTATTTTTGCCTTAACTAGGCACGTGCACGTCAGTTAAGAACACTTTCTTATTTACAATGAAGGCCTACCAAAAGGCATAAGGCCTCCTGCGGGGACAGGGGCTGTGATTCAAAATAAAAATATAAATATAGGACAAAACGCACATCATGACAAGAGAGACAATACTACATTGAATTAATTTACTGGAAAGCTTCTGTCCAGTTTCTGTACAATATCTTTCTGTAAGGTTTTTGTGCATCTTCCTATATAACTATCTCTGTTCTGTCTCTGTATCCCAGCAGGTATGATTCAGAGGAAGGATGTGGTTCTGTCAGTTCTAGGACAGCTTCAGGATGCTACGGAGAGCTCCGGCCTGCACGCCCTCACCAGAGTAGCTCTGGAGGTCCACCAGGTACTGACCCCCTTCACCCTGCCCTCCTCCCCTTGCCAGGAGTTCCCCGGCTGGGCGGGCATCGACGGCGTGGCCCATAGCCTGTTCCCTGCTGACGCCCCCGGAGGCCTCCTACCTCTGGTCTGTAAGGGAGAGGGGAACCTGTTGTTTGATACAGCCAGCATGCTGCTAGTGGGGACGACTAGTCTCAGTCTGGAGCTACAGGTGAGCAGGAAGTGTTTCACATGGCATTTGAATGAAATATGTGTTTTATTTGCTTCTGTGGATTTTTATTTCCAAGGCATGAAGGTTATAATTATGTCCTTTTGAATGTGGATAACTCAGAGCTAAAAAAAAATGTAATTTTTCTGTGTTTTCAAAATATAAAATACTGTATTCTGACAACACATTTTAGAAATATATAATTAGTTACTATATTGGTTTGTAGCCTAATCTGTATTTTGACAAGTACCGAAACAACATGTACTCTATTGCCTCCAGGTGCGTACTGTGGTCGACATGCTGCTGTGGAAGAGGTACTACTTGTGTGGTATGATCGACTCTAAGGTGATGCTGCAGGCAGCCAGGTTCAGCTTGTGTGCCGAGGAGTCTCAGGAAATGCTCAACCTGCCCCTGTCCGTCCTCGAGGCTATATTTGACGCTGATGTCAAAGCCTCCTGCTTCTCTGGCTCCTACGCCAACATGTGGCACCTCTATGCCCTCTCCTCTGTCCTCCAGTGCAACATCTATTCTGTCTACCCCATGTACAACCTCAAGATACGACCCTACTTCAACCGCCTGATAAGACCCAGGTCCTACCCCAAAGACATGGATCCTATCATCTTGCACATTATGTGGTCTGGAGAGCTAGAGGTGGGCTCCACCAGCTCCAGATTTAGACCCATAGTCTTTGTACCGTTAGTCCAGGCTAGTGACCTCCGGATGGCCAGTCCTAACACAGAAAAGAGGGCCCCCCCTCTGTTGAAGACCCAGGAGCTTCTCAAGCAGGACTCTCGCCTGTCCTACTCCAGTCTGAAGGACAAGTACAACATCACCAAGAGTACCTTCTACCGCTGGAGACGGCAGACACAGGAGCACCGCAAGAAATCAGCTGCCAGGTCCACCTCTATACAGCTCAATACTCTTTATCAGTCGTAGATAGTGATGACAGTGTCACGGCACTCTGGGTCATTCGCACTTTAATGGCTTGTGTTTTGTTGTGGAGTTTTGTTGCGGTAGTTTGTTGTGGTGTTTTGTTCTGGTGTTTGTGGTGCTGTGTTTATTGTGGTGTTGTTTGGTCTGTATGTTTTAACCTTCTGCTGACATAGACAGATTTAATGCTCATTCAATCTCTTTCTATGAAGGTACGAGGCCAAGCACTTCGTCCAGGCGTGTTATCTGGAAGGGAAACTTATGCCTCTGCACCAGTTTAAAGAGTTCTTCCCTGAGATCTCCCGGTAAATAAGATACTGAAGGCATTGTCAATACAGTTGAGACCACCACATGGCATGATGTATTTACAAAAAAAAAAAACTTTTTAAATGGTTATAAAATATCCAGATTTTTAACTTGACTTTTCTGTGCCCAGAATGCTGTAGTTATGCTACCGCTGTCTTGTATAGTTCTGTTGCCTCTGAATTACCTTTCCTTTTGGAACAACAACAATGTAATTCTCTCCCAGGTCCACCTACTATGCCTGGAAGCACGAGCTGATTTCGTCCGGCGGTAGTTTCTCCACGGACGAGGTGAGTCCAGGGGACAGCACGGAGCAAGAGTCCTGGTCCTCCCCAGAGTCCAAGCCCAGGCAGGAGGAGGACCAAGAGGTAGAGCCAGACCCAGAGCACCACGATAGCGTGGCCGGTATGTTCGGCCTGAACTACAACATTGATAAGGTGGACGGGGAACGGGCCCAGAACCTGGCGCTGATGCAGGAAGCCAAGAAAGTTCTTCAGAACTGCATCGCTATGAACACCTCGTTCCCCTTCAGGATCTTCAAGAGGAGCTTCCCAGGCATCTCCAGGTCAGTGACAAGGATTTAACTGCTATATAGCATGGACTTTAATCAATAATTTTATTTTGTTCTTTTATTAATCTCCTTCATTTTATTGATTTTACTAAAGTGTGTTACAATTTTAAATGCAATTTAACACAAGTTTAATTTGAATGAATACAGATCCACTTACTACAACTGGAGAAGGGAAGCCATGCTGTTCAATAGAGGCTACAAGGCTAGGAGTAGTGAAGACAACTCTGATGTGGATAAGAGTAGTTCCACTGGTGGACTGTCCCCTATCGGGGGTACTGAGAGCCATGGTCATTCTGCTGCTGTCTACCCCAGAATGAAGATCTGTAGAAACAACCACAAAGGGTTCAGGTTGGTGTTCCTACACAGGAAGAAGCTGAGAGAAGCAGCCAAGGTGAAGGTGTGGATGTCAAGATGGCCGATGTCCAAGTTCAAAGTGAACTACCCCTCCCTGTCACTCTGTTTCTATTGGATGTGGCGCAATGGCCCGAGTCAAAACAGGAAGGAGAAAAGCACCCATCCGTCTCTGTCTCTAGAGGTGAACAGGCCTGAGAATATTATGGAAAACAACAACGCAGTAACGGAGAATGTTAATGGCGTGACGGAGAGTGAGATAAAGACGAGGGGTCTGACTCAGGACGTGACTCAGGACGTGTTGTTCTTAGGGGGGGATCCAACAGAGGGTCTGAGAGGCCCTTCCACAATGACTTTTGTGACACCCACGTTCGATGCTCCCCTCCCTTTACCCATGTCCCCTTTGCCCCTCCCCAACCCAACCAAGATGTCTACCACCACCACCACAACAGACGACCAGATGTTTGTGATGGATCTGGTGGCCCTGGCTAACTTCAAGGCCAAGGCCAAAATGTTCCTCCAGAAACGCTTCGAGGAGAAGTCCTTCCCCACCTTCAAAGAGTTCAGGTCCTTCTTCCCCCTGACTCCCCGTTCCACCTACTATATGTGGAAGAGAGCCCTGCATCACGGAGTGCCACTGGTACATGGCTGAGAGCGAGGGCATGACTGAGAGCGAGGGCATGGCTGAGAGCGAGGGCATGGCTGAGAGCGAGGGCACCGAGTGCAATGGTGTTCATACACTCTGTTACACTAGCTTTAAGCAGAACGGTGCCCCTGTAACAAACTGAAATGCTCTCTTGTCTCTTCAGAATCCTAAACAATCCCTTCTCCCTCCTTCACTTCCTCAAACAGAGCCATCAGTATCATCTCACCCTCTTTAAAAATGTTGTTTTTTCTTCAACTGAACACACACTTTGTTTGGGTAGAGCGCGTGGGTGAAGCCTAATGCATTGGAATTGTAGCTAAATGCATCTTTAATCTTGATTTGTCCTTCTCTCCTTGTCTGTTCCCCTCCTCCCTCCATTCCTTTACCTATCACCTTCAGCCCATGGATATTTGCATGTGTGTGGAAAGACACTGTTCCACTAATGTTCCGCTGGCCTCCAGGCAAAAGGCAGTTGAAAGTCACCATGATGGTGACAGTGGGGCTTTATTTAAATGGCTCTTTGTTTGAGACTAGTTGTTTCTGCTTCTCTTGTCTCTCTAGTCTTGGTTTTAATCCCATCTCTCTCAGTATGATTGGTTTTAATCCCATCTCTCTCATTATGATGGGTTTTATAATCCCATCTCTCTCATTATGGTGGGTTTTATAATCCCATCTCTCTCATTATGATGGGTTTTCATCTCTCAGTAATGTTGGTTTTAATTTCTCTCTCGGTATTGTGTTCAACACCACTTTATTTCCATGTTCTCATTTTAGTTAGTTAATTGTTTTCAAGGTGTGCTGTTTTTGTTAATCCATTTGATGTCTATCTGTTCTAGAAGATTCATAGTGGTTGACCTTTTTTTTTTAAAATTAGATTTTGTTTAAGATGTGATGCGTTGAAAGAAGTCTTGAGTTATCGGGAAAGGCTTCAGGAATCATGTTTCTCCTTTATTGTTTAACTCCCACTTTTTTTTTTCTAAGCATGTTCTGCAAACACCGAGTTTTGATTCCGCCCACACACACAAAAAAATTGACCAATTGAAGTGTTCATCCCACTGCCTTGTTCAAGGGGCAGAATGACAGATTTCTACCTTGTCCGCTCGGGGATTCGATCTAGCGACCTTTCGGTTACTAGTCCAATGCTTTAACCTGCCACCCCAATGCTACTTACAGTATGAGAGGGTTCATTGGTTTTCCAGCATATGTTACAGGGTTACAGACATTTTTGTTTTATTTTGATTGATTTGTTTACTAATGAAGGTTTTCAACACTTCTGGACTCACTTACTACTATATTTCCATTATGAATCTCTATTTTCTTGCTGATTTTACCAGGCTTTTTATTTTTTAACTGCCAATGTTTTTATCTGGTAACTATACTGTGAAGTATCTTCTTGACATGTGAAGTCTTAAACTATGGTATGTTAGTTTTGATCAATTATGTTTTTGTCTTTTACCTTTTTATTTTTTAAATGTCCAGTTATATCTTTTTTTTCAAAAAAAAAAAAAAATCTGAGTTTTGACATTTTAGACACTGGTGTATAACTGCCGTCAAACTTAACCAAACATTTTTTATATTTCAATTTCTGCATATTTATTTTTGTCTGGTGGAGTGTACAACAACCATATTTTTCTCACTCACAAAGTGCAAATATATTGTTTTGCCCATTTTTTCTTTTTTTTTTCTTTTGTTGCTACAAGGCAGAATATCAATAAACCACCAACTCAAACTCAGCTTGTGCTTGATTGGATGACTCCTGGAGCTTCTAGCTCCATTCTTATACCTGGCAGCAGGTTATCTTGCTTTAGTTTAGTTTAGTGTGATTTTATTCCGTTGTAGTTCATTGTCCCCCTAGCTTGAGGAGACTATGATGGACTAATCTGAGGCATCGACCATGCTGAGTTTAACAGACACAAAATACAGTGATCACAGTGGTATTGACCAATTCTCTTCGACATCAGTGGTATTGACCAATCTGCTTCGACATCAGTTGTATTGACCAATCCGCTTCGACCTCAGTGGTCTGACCAATCGCTTCAACGGGGGGAGGGTGTTCTTTTCTCAATCGATGGCTTTCTCCCACTGCTATGTCAATGAGTCATAGTTTGGTTGTTCATTTTCTAAATGTCTTATTTTTTTAACTGTGCTCAAAAAAATCAACAGATTTCTCACCCATCTCATGATTTCTGAGTGGCAGAATGTAATGTGTATATCATGTCATATTATTATCATTATCAAAGCTGAAGGCAGTGGGCCAGTTGAATTTTATTTATTTATTTCACCTTTATTTAACCAGGTAGGCCAGTTGAGAACACCTTTATTTAACCAGGTAGGCCAGTTGAGAACACCTTTATTTAACCAGGTAGGCCAATTGAGAACACCTTTATTTAACCAGGTAGGCCAATTGAGAACACCTTTATTTAACCAGGTAGGCCAATTGAGAACACCTTTATTTAACCAGGTAGGCCAATTGAGAACAAGTTCTCATTTACAACTGGGACCTGGCCAAGATAAAGCAAAAGCAGTGCAACACAAACAACAAGAACAGAGTTACACCTGGAATAAACAAACGTACAGTCAATAACACAATAGAAAAAGTCTATATACAGTGTGTGCAAATGGCGTGAGGAGGTAGGAATAGATAGGTCGTATTACAGGTACACAACCATAGTGTTTCTATTGTACTGTCTAATGCTCCGGTGGTATTACAGGTAGCCGACCAACAAGTGTTTGAAAACACAACCATAGTGTTTATTATTTAATTGTCTTAACGTTCAGACGAGATTGTCTGACCGCATAAGAGAGAGATGGTAGTAAAGCCAAACTCAGCAACTCTGTTTACCCCCCCCCCCCCCCCCCACCCCACCCCCAAAGGGATTTACAGTGCATGAAATGCACAACTCAATCTTTGACCATGATGATGATGACATTCCTTTTCTGCCTAGTCTCCTTTCTGTCTGCTCTACTGTACTTGTGCTAATGAAGGGAATGTCTGGGGGGGTGTAATTGTATGCGGGGAGGGGTGGGGGAGTAATTGTATGCATGGGGAGAGAGGTGTAAGTAGATGAGAGAGTTCCAGAGGTGCAGAGAGAAAGATCTGGGGCCTGGGTAGAGATGGTGGGGGAGGAAGGGGAAACCTATACAATCTTTTTGGGAGGGAGAGACCAGATTGGGTATCAATCAGGAGGGCCATCAGAGAACCCTACAGCCTATCCGAAGGCTCCTCGTGTTCTGTTGATCTGAACAGATTGGCCTTGTACAGTATTTTCTACTCGCGTGGAAATAGCTCCGTCGTTCCCTAGGATAGCTTTCACCATCTTGTGGAGCTTCCGCTGTGGAAGGATCCCAGTTTTGGTTTTGCTTTGCCTCCTGTCCTCTCCTCCATTACCTTTGACCTTTGACATGAAATAACTCCTCCTCCACTGATGCGTCATAAGGCAAATTACGTTTACATAGGTGGAATCCCAAAGAAATGTGTAAATAATGAAAAGAAATCGAGCTAGTTGTGAAAGACCTTTCATAGATAAAAGGATAAGTAGTGTGTGGTTTTTAAATGTTTTATTTTTTTTTATTTATCCGTTATTTTACCAGGTAAGTTGACTGAGAACACGTTCTCATTTGCAGCATCGACCTGGGGAATAGTTACAGGGGAGAGGAGGCGGATGAATGAGCCAATTGTAAATGTGTTCCTTCTCTGAGAAAACAACAGCTGATTCAAAGACAGTGTGGCAGATTTTAGCCTACAGTGGTGAGAAAAAGTATGTGAGCCCGTTAGATTTACCTGGATTTCTGCATAAATTGGATCATCAAATGAGATCTGATCTTCATCTAGGTCACAACAATAGACAGTGTGCTTATAATAACACACAAACAATTATGTTTTCATGTCTTTATTGAACGCACTGTGTAAACATTCACAGTGCAGGTTGGGAAAAGTATGTGAACCTTTGGATTTAATAACAGGTTGACCCTCCTTTGGCAGCAATAACCTCAACCAAACGTTTTCTGTAGTTGCGGATCAGACCTGCACAATGGTCAGGGGGAATTTTGGACCATTCCTCTTTACAAAACTGTTTCAGTTCCACAATATTCTTGGGATGTCTGGTGTGAACCGCTCTCTTGAGGTCATGCCACAGCATCTCAAACGGCTTGAGGTCAGGACTCTGGTCCACTCCAGTATTTTTCTTGTTGTTGATTTACATCTGTGTTTTGGGTCGTTGTCCTGTTGCATCACCCAACTTCCTTTGAGCTTCAATTGGCAGACAGATGGCCTAACATTCTCCTGCAAAATGTCTTGATAAACGTGGGTATTCATTTTTCTGTCGATGATAGCAAACTGTCCAGGCCCTGAGGCTGCACTTAAAAAAAATGTTTTAATTATTTTTATTTCACCTTTATTTAACCGGGTAGGCCAGTTGAGAACAAGTTCTCATTTGCAACTGTGACCTAGCCAAGATAAAGCAAAGCAGTGCGACACAAACAACAGAGTTACATGGGATAAACAAATGTACAGTCAATAACACAATAGAAAAATATGTATACAGTGTGTGTAAATGAGGTAAAGCAATAAATAGGCCAATGGTGGTGAAGTAATTACAATTTAGCAATTTACACTGGAGTGAGAGATGTGCAAGTAGAAATACTGGTGTGCAAAAAGAGCAGAAAGACAAAAACAAATATAGGGATGAGGTAGGTAGTTGGAAGGGCTATTTACAGATGGGCTGTGTACAGCTGCAGCGATCGGTAAGCTGCTCTGACAGCTGATGCTTAAAGTTAGTGAGGGTGAGATATAAGTCTCCAATTTATTTTTGCAATTAGTTCCAGTCATTAGCAGCAGAGAGCTGGAAGGAAAGGTGGCAAAATAGGTGTTATCTTTGGGGGTGACCAGTGAGACACACCTGCTGGAGCGCGTAATACGGGTGAGTGCTGTTATGGTGACCAGTGAGACATACCTGCTGGAGCGCATACTACGGGTGAGTGTTGTTATGGTGACCAGTGAGACATACCTGCTGGAGCGCGTACTACGGGTGAGTGTTGTTATGGTGACCAGTGAGACATACCTGCTGGAGCGCGTACTACGGGTGAGTGTTGTTATGGTGACCAGTGAGACATACCTGCTGGAGCGCGTACTACGGGTGAGTGTTGTTATGGTGACCAGTGAGATATACCTGCTGGAGCGCGTACTACGGGTGAGTGTTGTTATGGTGACCAGTGAGACATACCTGCTGGAGCGCGTACTACGGGTGAGTGTTGTTATGGTGACCAGTGAGACATACCTGCTGGAGCGCGTACTACGGGTGAGTGTTATGGTGACCAGTGAGACATACCTGCTGGAGCGCGTACTACGTACGGGTGAGTGTTGTTATGGTGACCAGTGAGACATACCTGCTGGAGCGCGTACTACGGGTGAGTGTTGTTATGGTGACCAGTGAGACACCTGCTGGAGCGCGTACTACGGGTGAGTGTTGTTATGGTGACCAGTGAGACATACCTGCTGGAGCGCGTACTACGGGTGAGTGTTGTTATGGTGACCAGTGAGCTGAGATAAGGCAGGGCTTTACCTAGCAAAGACTTATAGATGATCTGGTGACAGATATGTAGCGAGGGCCAGCCAACGAGAGCATACAAGTCGCAGTGGTGGGTAGTATATGGGGCTTTGGTAACAAAACAGATGGCACTGTGATAGACTGCATCCAATTTGCTGAGTAGAGTATTGGAGGCTATTTTGTAAATGACATCGCTGAAGTCGATGATTGGCAGGATAGTCAGTTTTACAAGGGTATGTTTGGCAGCATGAGTGAAGGATGCTTTGTTGTGCAATAGGAAGCCAATTCTAGATGTAATTTTGGATTGGAGATGTTTAATGTGGGTCTGGAAGGAGAGTTTACAGTCTAGCCACACACCTACTTATTTGTAGTTGTTCACATATTCTGACATAAGTCAGAACCGTCCAGATGCTCTGAGTCAGGACATGATGCTCCCTCCACCATACTTTACCGTTGTGATGGGGTTTTAATATTGGTGTGCTGTGCCTTTTTTTTTCTCCACACATAGTGCTGTGTGTTCCTTCCAAACAACTCAACTGTAGTTTCATCTGTCCACAGAATGTTGTTCCAGTAGCGCTGTGGAACATCCAGGTGCACTTTTGCAAACTTCAGACGTGCAGCAATGTTTTTTTTTGGACAGCAGTGGCTTTTTCCGTGGTGTCCTCCCATGAACATTCTTGTTTAGTGTTTTACGTATCGTAGACTCAACAGAGATGTTAGCATGTTCCAGAGATTTCTGTAAGTCTTTAGCTGACACTCTAGGATTCTTCTTAACCTCATTGAGCATTCTGCGCTGTGCTCTTGCAGTCATCTTTGCAGGACGGACACTCCTAGGGAGAGTAGCAGCAGTGCTGAACTTTCTCCATTTATAGACAATTTGTCTTACCGTGGACTGATGAACATCCAAGGCTTTTAGAGATACTTTTGTAACCCTTTCCAGCTTTATGCAAGTCAACAATTCTTAATTTTAGTTCTTCTGAGACCTCTTGTCTGAGGCCTGGTTCACATCAGGCAATGCTTCTTGTGAATAGCAAGCTCACATTTTGTGAGTGTTTTTTATAGGGCAGGGCAGCTCTGACCAACATCTCCAATCTCATCTCATTGATTGGACTCCAGGTTAGCTGACTCCTGACTCCATTTAGCTTTTGGAGAAGTCATTAGCCTAGGGGTTCACATACTTTTCCCCAACCTACACTGTGAATATTTAAATGATGTATGTATTCAATATAAGACAAGAAAAATACAATTTGTGTGTTAATAGTTTAAGCTTGCTGTTAGTCTATTATTGTGACTTAGATGAAGATCAGATCAAATTTGATGATGAAATATATGCAGAAATCCAGGTAATATCAAACAGGTTCACATACTTGTTTCTTGCCATTGTAGATAGTGTGTGTATGTATTGGTATGTAGGCTACGCGTTCATCTAAAACATTGTTTTGATGTAGTTCTGTCCTGTTCTTGTCTATTAATGTTCTGTATTATATCATGTTTCATGTTTTGACTCCAGGAAGAGTAGCTGCTGTTTTTTGTTGTTGCAACAGCTACTGGGGGATCCTAATCAAATACCAAAGTCTTCCTGTGATAGAGAGCTGGACACACTTGAACTCCCTCGCTGGGAGGAGACTATCGAGGAGTGGAGGACTCTCTTTTTTGCTTGACCTTGCAACACCTAGTAAACCACACTGCCGACACACTTCATGTACTGTCCACCTTGAACAGATGGTTTTCCTTATATGGTCACGTGGTCAGGAGAAACTCCTTTTCCAAAACTTCAGTATAGGACATATAGGTAATGGCTCCAACTTGCCCTCTGATAGGCTAGGTAATTTCACCATCTTGTGTAACCTGTTCTGGTCACCATAAATGTGGAGTCCCCCCCCCCCCCCCCCATCTTGTGTACCCCAATCTAATCATTTCTAATCACACTGTTCCCCCCCCCCCCCCCCCCCTCTGTCTGAGGTGCTAAACTTAAACTACAGCACTTTGTTTATCTGGTTTGGCTGGGGGCTGTGGGAGTTGGAGCCTTCCTGCATTAGCATATAACAGAGAGAGTAATGTGTGTGTGTGTGTGTGTGGCATGCATAAACGTTTGTGTGTCTCTCAGACTGAGCGGTAAAGCTGTTTTCATGGATACCAATTAGCTTCTCAGTAAACAAATAAAACATATGAGAACTACCATCATAAACTAACTATCTCTAAATACAATACTACAGCAGTCCACTCATCAACCAACATTTTACTAGAGACAAAGAGGTACTGTATGTGCATTGTTTGTCCACTAGGGGGTAGTGATGCTCCTCATCCCACAATGATGAAGAGTTGTGTTGAGTTGAGGCTGTGTAGGAAGGTGAACTCAACTCTCTGGCTGTGTGGAAAGGTGAACTCAACTCTCTGGCTGTGTGGAAAGGTGAGCTCCCGGCTCGGTCACACACACATTGATTTAGACAATTAATCAATTATCCTATTGCTTGTGGTTTCTTGTTGTACCTTTGGCTTGGGTGGAAGCCTAGTGTTCCTAAATAGCTTGAAATCTCCATAAAACATCATCCAGAATCTTAGTCAATATCACAGGAAAGAACAATAGAGCATGAGGGAATAGAATAGTTAGTAGTGCCCATGCACCCATCCTCCCTCCCTCCCTCCCTCCCTCCCTCCATCTGCCCTCCCTCCGTCTGCCCTCCATCCACCCTCCCTCCCACCCTCCATCCACCCTCCCTCCCTCCCTCCCTCCCTCACTCCCCTTCCATCCACTCCTCCCTATGTATCAGCTATTTCCTAATCCAGTGGGATCAGTGGGTGTGTCTGTACTGCATAGTACTGTGTGTATGTCAGTGTGTCTGTACTGTACAATACTGTGTGTGTCAGTGTGTCTGTACTGTATAATACTGCGTGTGTCTGTACTGTAAAATACTGTGTGTGTGTCAGCCGTGCTTCTACACCTGCATTGCTTGCTGTTTGGGGTTTTAGGCTGGGTTTCTGTACAGCACTTTGAGATATCAGCTGATGTACGAAGGGCTATATAAATACATTTGATTTGATTTGTTAGTACTGTATAATCCTGTCAGTACTGTATAATACTGTGTGTGTGTGTGTGTGTCAGTACTATATAGTACTGTGTGTGTGTGTGTGTGTCAGTACTATATAATACTGTGTCAGTACTGTATAATACTGCGTGTCAGTACTGTATAATACTGTATGTGTGTGTCAGTACTGTATAATACTGTTTCAGTACTGTATGTGTGTATGCGTACTGTATAATACTGTATGTGTGTGTCAGTACTGTATAATAATGTGTGTCAGTACTGTATAGTATTGTGTGTCAGTACTGTATAATACTGTGTGTGTGTCTGTACTGTATAATACTGTGTGTGTAAGTCAGTACTATATAGTACTGTGTGTGTGTGTCAGTACTATATAGTACTGTGTGTGTGTCAGTGTGTCAGTACTATATAGTACTGTGCGTGTGTGTGTCAGTACTCTATAATACTGTGTTAGTACTGTATAATACTGTCAGTACTGTATGTGTGTGTCAGTACTGTATAATACTGTTTCAGTACTGTATGTGTGTATGCGTACTGTATAATACTGTGTGTGTGTGTGTCAGTACTATATAGTACTGTGTGTGTGTGTGTCAGTACTATATAATACTGTGTCAGTACTGTATAATACTGCGTGTCAGTACTGTATAATACTGTATGTGTGTGTCAGTACTGTATAATACTGTTTCAGTACTGTATGTGTGTATGCATACTGTATAATACTGTATGTGTGTGTCAGTACTGTATAATAATGTGTGTCAGTACTATATAGTATTGTGTGTCAGTACTGTATAATACTGTGTGTGTGTCAGTACTGTATAATACTGTGTGTGTGTCTGTACTGTATAATACTGTGTGTGTAAGTCAGTACTATATAGTACTGTGTGTGTGTCAGTACTATATAGTACTGTGTGTGTGTCAGTGTGTCAGTACTATATAGTACTGTGTGTGTGTGTGTGTGTGTGTCAATACTGTATAATACTGTGTTAGTACTGTATAATACTGTCAGTACTGTATGTGTGTGTCAGTACTGTATAATAATGTGTGTCAGTACTGTATAATACTGTTTCAGTACTGTATAATAATGTGTCAGTACTGTATAATACTGTTTCAGTACTGTATGTGTGTATGCGTACTGTATAATACTGTATGTGTGTGTCAGTACTGTATAATAATGTGTGTCAGTACTGTATAATACTGTATGTGTCACACCCTGACCATAGAGAGCCTTTTTTATTCTCTATTTTGGTTAGGTCGGGGTGTGACTAGGGTGGGTGATCTAGTGCATTTATTTCTATGTTGGTCTGGTATAGTTCCCAATCAGAGGCAGCTGTTTATCGTTGTCTCTGATTGTAGATCATATTTAGGCAGCCATTTCCCCACTTGCTTTTGTAGGATCTTGTTTCGTTGTAGTTGCCTGTGAGCACTGCTTGGACTTCATGTTTCGTTTGCTGTTTTTTGTTATTCGTGAGTTTCCTTTATTTTATTAACATGTGGAACCCAAATCACGCTGCACGTTGGTCCGAGTATATTTACAGTTCGTACGACGATCGTGACAGAAGATCCTATCACAACAGGACCAAGCAGCGTGCCCGGGAAGAGAAGGTATCCTGGGCTTGGGAGGAGATAAAGGAGGAGAAGACATCCTGGACTTGGGAGGAAATTATGGCTGGGGACGAAAGCCTTCCGTGGAAGCAGATGCAGGGAGAGAAGGGAGGACATCGACGACGCCGGGGTTCGAGGCCACAGAGTAAGCCCAAAAGACAGCCCAACATTTTTTGGGAGGAATGAGGAATGAGCCAGAGACCGTCAGGGAGTCGAAGTGTGTCATTGTTCCGCCACCATCTGTGCCAGCTCTATGCACCAGGTCTCCAGTGCGCCTCCACAGCCCAGTACGTCCTGTGCCTTCTCCCCGCACTCGCCCTGAAGTGCGTGTCCCCAGTCCAGTACGTCCTGTGCCTGCTCTTCGCACTCGCCCTGAAGTGCGCGTCACCAGTCTGGTACCACCTGTACCTGCCCCATGCATCAGTCCTCCAATGTGCCTCCCCATTCCGGTACGTCCTGTGCCTGCTCCTCGTGCTCGCCCTGAGGTGTGTGTCACCAGTCTGGTACCACCAGTGCCGGCCCCACGCACCAGGCTTCCTGCGAAGATCCCCAGTCCAGAGCATCCGGAGATAGTCCCCAGTCCAGAGCATCCGGAGATAGTCCCCAGTCCAGAGCTTCCGGTGATAGTCCCCAGTCCAGAGCTTCCGGTGATAGTCCCCAGTCCAGAGCTTCAGGAGATAGTCCCCAGTCCAGAGCTTCCGGAGATAGTCCCCAGTCCAGAGCTTCCGGAGATAGTCCCCAGTCCAGAGCTTCCGGAGATAGTCCCCAGTCCAGAGCTTCCGGAGATAGTCCCCAGTCCAGAGCTTCCGGTGATGGTCCCAAGTCCAGAGCTTCCGGCAACGTTTCACAATCCGGAACCTCCAATGACGTTCCACAACCCGGAACCTCCCGAGACGGTCCACAGACGATGCCAAGTCCGAGCACGGCGTCCAGTCCAGCTCCATGGCCAGAGCCTTCCTCTGCGCCGGTGCCCAGTCCAGGCACGACGGTCAACTCAGCTCCATGGCCGAAGCCTTCTTCCACGCCGGTACCCAGTCCGGGTGCGGCATACAACCCAGCTCCATGGTCGGAGTCTTCCTCGGCGCCGATGCCAAGTCCGGGCACTGAGTTCTACCCGGCTCTATGGCCGGACCCGTGGTCTGAGCGGGGGCAAAGTCCCGCACCAGAGCCGCCACTGACGCAGATGCCCAGCCAGACCCTCCCCTATAGAGTCAGGTTTTGCGGCCGGAGTCTGCACCTTTGGGGGGGGGGGGGGGGGGGGGGTACTGTCACACCCTGACCATAGGGAGCCTTTTTATTCTCTATTCTGGTTAGGTCGGGGTGTAGGGTAGGGTCTTGTTTCGTTGTAGTTGCCTGTGAGCACTGCTTGGACTTGCTGTTTATTGTTTTTTGTGAGTTTCCTTTATTTAAAACCCAAATCATGCTGCACGTTGGTCTGAGTATATTTCCAGTTCGTACAACGATCGTGACAGTATGTGTGTGTCACTACTGTATAATACTGTTTCAGTACTGTATGTGTGTATGCGTACTGTATAATACTGTATGTGTGTGTCACTACTGTATAATACTGTGAGTCATTACTGTATGTGTGTGTCACTACTGTATAATACTGTGAGTCATTACTGTATGTGTGTGTCACTACTGTATAATACTGTGAGTCATTACTGTATGTGTGTGTCACTACTGTATAATACTGTGAGTCATTACTGTATGTGTGTGCCACTACTGTATAATACTGTGAGTCATTACTGTATGTGTGTCAGTACTGTATAATACTGTATTACAGATGCTATTGTAATGGATGTGAATTGGCTAGCTAGTTAGCGGTGGTGCGCGCTAATAGCGTTTCAATCGGTGACGTCACTTGCTCTGAGACCTTGAAGTAGTAGTTCCCCTTGCTCTGCAAGGGCCACAGCTTTTGTGGAGCAATGGGTAACGATGCTTCGTGGGTGTCAGTTGTTGATGTGTGGAGAGAGGGTCCCTGGTTCGAGCCCGGGTATGGGCGAGGGGACGGACTAAAGTTATACTGTTACACTATTCTACTTTGTTTATTAGTCTGTTGCTGCAGTGGAGGGAGGGGGCTGGTGTGTTTCAGTCTGTCGCTGCAGTGGAGGGAGGGGCTGGTGTGTTTCAGTCTGTTGCTGCAGTGGAGGGAGGAGGCTGGTGTGTTTCAGTCTGTCGCTGCAGTGGAGGGAGGAGGCTGGTGTGTTTCAGTTTGTCGCTGCAGTGGAGGGAGGAGGCTGGTGTGTTTCAGTCTGTCGCTGCAGTGGAGGGAGGAGGCTGGTGTGTTTCAGTCTGTTGCTGTAGTGGAGGGAGGAGGCTGGTGTGTTTCAGTCTGTTGCTGTAGTGGAGGGAGGAGGCTGGTGTGTTCCAGTCTGTCGCTGCAGTGGAGGGAGGAGGCTGGTGTGTTTCAGTCTGTCGCTGCAGTGGAGGGAGGAGGCTGGTGTGTTTCAGTCTGTCGCTGTAGTGGAGGGAGGGGCTGGTGTGTTTCAGTCTGTCGCTGCAGTGGAGGGAGGAGGCTGGTGTGTTTCAGTCTGTCGCTGCAGTGGAGGGAGGAGGCTGGTGTGTTTCAGTCTGTCGCTGTAGTGGAGGGAGGGGCTGGTGTGTTTCAGTCTGTCGCTGCAGTGGAGGGAGGAGGCTGGTGTGTTTCAGTTTGTCGCTGCAGTGGAGGGAGGAGGCTGGTGTGTTTCAGTCTGTCGCTGCAGTGGAGGGAGGAGGCTGGTGTGTTTCAGTCTGTCGCTGTAGTGGAGGGAGGGGCTGGTGTGTTTCAGTCTGTCGCTGCAGTGGAGGGAGGAGGCTGGTGTGTTTCAGTCTGTCGCTGCAGTGGAGGGAGGAGGCTGGTGTGTTTCAGTCTGTCGCTGTAGTGGAGGGAGGGGCTGGTGTGTTTCAGTCTGTCGCTGCAGTGGAGGGAGGAGGCTGGTGTGTTTCAGTCTGTCGCTGCAGTGGAGGGAGGAGGCTGGTGTGTTTCAGTCTGTCGCTGTAGTGGAGGGAGGGGCTGGTGTGTTTCAGTCTGTCGCTGCAGTGGAGGGAGGAGGCTGGTGTGTTTCAGTTTGTCGCTGCAGTGGAGGGAGGAGGCTGGTCTGTTTCAGTCTGTCGCTGCAGTGGAGGGAGGAGGCTGGTGTGTTTCAGTCTGTCGCTGTAGTGGAGGGAGGAGGCTGGTGTGTTTCAGTCTGTCGCTGCAGTGGAGGGAGGAGGCTGGTGTGTTTCAGTCTGTTGCTGTAGTGGAGGGAGGAGGCTGGTGTGTTTCAGTCTGTCGCTGCAGTGGCGGGAGGAGGCTGGTGTGTTTCAGTCTGTCGCTGCAGTGGAGGGAGGAGGCTGGTCTGTTTCAGTCTGTCGCTGCAGTGGAGGGAGGAGGCTGGTGTGTTTCAGTCTGTTGCTGCAGTGGAGGGAGGGGCTGGTGTGTTTCAGTCTGTCGCTGCAGTGGAGGGAGGAGGCTGGTGTGTTTCAGTCTGTCGCTGCAGTGGAGGGAGGAGGCTGGTGTGTTTCAGTCTGTTGCTGTAGTGGAGGGAGGGGCTGGTGTGTTTCAGTCTGTCGCTGCAGTGGCGGGAGGAGGCTGGTGTGTTTCAGTTTGTCGCTGCAGTGGAGGGAGGAGGCTGGTGTGTTTCAGTCTGTCGCTGCAGTGGTGGGAGGAGGCTGGTGTGTTTCAGTCTGTTGCTGCAGTGGAGGGAGGAGGCTGGTGTGTTTCAGTCTGTTGCTGTAGTGGAGGGAGGAGGCTGGTCTGTTTCAGTCTGTCGCTGCAGTGGAGGGAGGGGCTGGTGTGTTTCAGTCTGTCGCTGTAGTGGAGGGAGGAGGCTGGTGTGTTTCAGTCTGTTGCTGCAGTGGAGGGAGGGGCTGGTGTGTTTCAGTCTGTCGCTGCAGTGGAGGGAGGAGGCTGGTGTGTTTCAGTTTGTCGCTGCAGTGGAGGGAGGAGGCTGGTGTGTTTCAGTCTGTTGCTCTAGTGGAAGGAGGAGGCTGGTGTGTTTCAGTCTGTTGCTGCAGTGGAGGGAGGGGCTGGTGTGTTTCAGTCTGTCGCTGCAGTGGAGGGACGAGGCTGGTGTGTTTCAGTCTGTTGCTGTAGTGGAGGGAGGGGCTGGTGTGTTTCAGTCTGTTGCTGCAGTGGAGGGAGGAGGCTGGTGTGTTTCAGTCTGTCGCTGCAGTGGAGGGAGGGGCTGGTGTGTTTCAGTCTGTTGCTGTAGTGGAGGGAGGGGCTGGTGTGTTTCAGTCTGTTGCTGTAGTGGAGGGAGGGGCTGGTGTGTTTCAGTCTGTCGCTGCAGTGGAGGGAGGAGGCTGGTGTGTTTCAGTCTGTTGCTGTAGTGGAGGGAGGGGCTGGTGTGTTTCAGTCTGTTGCTGTAGTGGAGGGAGGGGCTGGTGTGTTTCAGTCTGTCGCTGCAGTGGAGGGAGGAAGCTGGTGTGTTTCAGTTTGTCGCTGCAGTGGAGGGAGGAGGCTGGTGTGTTTCAGTCTGTTGCTGTATTGGAGGGAGGAGGCTGGTCTGTTTCAGTCTGTCGCTGCAGTGGAGGGAGGGGCTGGTGTGTTTCAGTCTGTCGCTGCAGTGGAGGGAGGAGACATTTAATTGCTTGTTTCTGATTTGAATAAAAATGAACTGCATGGATAATTAGGTGTTTCGTTTTACACCAAATAGATGAGAAATTGAGGGGGGGAGAAAATTAAGAGAGTAAGATGGGGAGAGAGAAAGAGGGGAGAGAGAGGCTGGAGATTAAGAGCGGGAGAGAGAGAGAGGGGGAAGAAAGAGATGGGGGGAGAGAGAGGGGGAGAGAGAGAGAGGGGGAGAGAGAGAGGGGGGGAGAGAGAGAGAGGGGGGAGAGAGAGAGGGGGGAGAAAGAGATGGGGAGAGAGAGGGGGGGAGAAAGAGATGGGGGGAGAAAGAGATGGTGAGAGGGACATCTTTATCCATTTCTCCTCTTGTCCTCATCCACTTCTCCTAACATCCTTATCCACTACTCCTAACATCCTTATCCACTACTCCTGACATCCTTATTCACTACTCCTAACATCCTTATCCACTACTCCTACTCTTATTCACTACATCCTTATTCACTACTCCTAACATCCTTATTCACTACATCCTTATTCACTACTCCTAACATCCTTATTCACTACAACCTCATTCACAACATCCTTATTCACTACATCCTTATTCACTACATCCTTATTCACTACATCCTTATTCACTACATCCTTATTCACTACTCCTAACATCCCTATTCACTATATCCTTATTCACTTCTTCTAAAATCCTTATTCATTACATCCTTATTCACAACATCCTTATTCACTACATCCTTATTCACTACATCCTTATTCATTACATCCTTATTCACTACATCCTTATCCACTTCTCCTAACATCCTTATTCACTTCTCCTAGCTTCCTTATTCACTACATCCTTATCCACTACTCCTAACATCCTTATTCACAACATCCTTATTCACAACATCCTTATTCACAACATCCTTATTCACTACATCCTTATTCGCTACATCCTTATTCATTACATCCTTATTCACTACATCCTTATTCACAACATCCTTATTCACTACATCCTTATCCACTTCTCCTAACATCCTTATTCACTTCTCCTAACATCCTTATTCACTATATCCTTATTCACTTCTCCTAAAATCCTTATTCACTACATCCT